>NC_060278.1:92262750-92524763 GCF_021613505.1 Equus quagga
AGATAGATAGATAGATAGATAGATAGATAGATAGATAGATAGATAGACAGACAGACGATAGATTGATCACCAACAGGAAACTAATGTGTTTGTGTTTAAATTTATGGTAGGAGTTGACTACCTATTTGCATTTTGGTTAGAGACTCTTTTCTTCATGATATGACTTAAAAATATTCAAGACTAGCTTTGAAGTCAAGTACTTGGTCATGATTTTCATCACAGTAATCTTCTCATTTGAGTTTAGGAAAGATCCTTTTTACAGTGCTTTTCTCCAGTGATATAGGAATATATGATCATCTTACAACCAAATTTTGAAAATTCTTTAATTTGGTGAATCTAGTACCACACCAAACCCTGTGGAAAGCACATGTCCATAGATTTTATTTTTCATAAGAAACTTTTTATTTGACCTTTAAATCCTTTTTAGTCTTCTTGTTATTTATTCAGTTTAGTTACACAAGTAAAACATGAATGTATTCTTTTATGCAGATATGAGAATCTATAAGACATTAATGAAAGAAATTGAAGGAGACACAAACAAATGGGAAGATTTCCCATGTTTATGAAGTGGAAGAGTTAATATTATTACAATGTCCATACTACCCAAAGCAATCCACAGATTCGATGCAATTCCTATCAAAATTCCAATGGCATTTTTCACAGAAATAGAAAAATCAATCCTAAAATTCATATGAAACCACAGAAGACCCCAAACAACCTAAACAAAATTGAGCAAGAAGAGCAAAGCTGGAGGCAGCCCTCTTCCTGGTTTCAATCTATATTACTGTAGAGTGAGCTACAGTAATCAAAAGCTGTAGTAATCAAAACAGTATCATTCTGACATAAAAACAGACACATAGACCAATGAAACAAATAGAGAGTCCAGAAATAAACCCACACATATATGGTCAACTAATCTTTGACAAGGGTGCCTGGAACACACAATGGGAAAAGGACAGTCTCTTAAATAAATGATGTTGGGGAAACTGGATATCCACACGCAAAAGAATGACAATGGACCCTTATCTTACACCACAAACAAAAATTAACTTGGAATAGATTGAAAATTTAAATGTAAGACCTGAAATCATAAAAATTCTGGAAGAAAACATAAGGAAAAAGCTCCTTGACATTGGTCTTGGCTATGATTTTTTAGACATGACACCAAAAGCACAAGCAACAGAAGAAAAGTCAATAAGTAAGACTACATCAAACTAAAAAGCTTCTTTGCGACAAAGAAAATCATCAACAAAATGAAAAGGCAACATCTGGAATGGGAGAAAATATTTGCAAACCAGACATCTGATAAGGGGCTAGTGTCCAAAATTTATAAGGAACTCACACAACTCAATAGCAAAAACATAAAATTCCAATTTAAAAACAGGCAAAGGACCTGAAGAGACGTTTTTCCAAAGAAGACACACAAATGGCCAACAGGTCTATGGAAAGATTCTCAACGTCACTAATCATCAGGGAGACGCAAATCAAAACCACAATAAGATGTCATCTCACATCTGCTAGAACCGCTGTTATCAAAAAGACAAGAGATAAGTTGTTGGCAAGGATGTGGAGAAAGGGGCACCCTCATGCATTGTGGGTGGGAATATAAATTGGTAACAGGCATTATGGAAAACAGTATGGGTAATCCTCAAAAGATTAAAAAGAGAACTACCATATGATCCAGCAACCCCATTTCTTGGTATATCCAAAGGAAATCAAATCAGTGTCTCAAAGAGGTAAGTGCACTCTCATGTTCACTGCAGCGTTATTCACCGTAGCCTAGGTATGGAAACAACCTAAGTGTTGTGATATATCACATTTTCATTATCCATTCACCGGTTGATGGAGATACACACACACACACACACACACACACACACACACACACATATATATAAAATGGAATATTGCTCGACCATATAAAGAAGGAAATCCTGCCATTTGCAACAACATGAATGAACCTGGAAGACATCATGCTAAGTGAAATAACCCAGACACAGAGAGACAAGTGTGTATGATCTCACTTACATGTGGAATCTAAAAAAGGTTGAACTCATAGAAACAGAGAGCAGAATGGTGGCTGCCAGAGGCAGGAGGAAACGGGGAGATGTTGGTCAAAGGGTACAAATTTTCAGTTACAAGATAAATAAGTTCTAGGGGTTTAATGTGCAGCATGGTGACCATAGTTAATAACACGGTATTGTAAATTTGAAATTTGCAAAGAGAGTAGATCTAAAGTGTTGTCACCACCAAAAAAAATGGTAACTGTGAAGTGATGGGTATATTAATTAGCTAGATTGTGGTAATCGTTTCACGTTGTATACATATATCAAATAATCATGTTTCACACCTTAAATATATACAATTTTCATTTGTCAATTATACCTCAATAAAGTTGGAAAGTAATGCCATTTATGCCAGACACACTCCTTTGATATCTGGTATAATGCTATGTCGTGTATACGTAAGAACACAAGCTTTACTAAAAATGCTATGACCTAAGTACACAAATCTGGAGAACCAGCAGAGTATTGTACTCAGTGAATTGTTTTACAGTATATCATTGACTACTCTTCAACTGACTCTAAAAAAGAGATCTGAAGTTTTCCCTCCTTTATAGATGGTAAAACAGACAAGGCAAGGCTTACGTAAGTGGAAGGCATTTCAAAGGCCATATTCTTTACTCTTTGACCACATTAGTTCATTTCTGCTTTATTTTTTCATAAATCTGTCTTCTTTGTGACCATGCTGAATTCTCTGATGACAGGTTAATGCTGCCAAGCTGGCAACTTGAAATGGAGTAATTTTAAAACCTGCATTCTAATAATGGGAGCCACTCACTTTTGAGCCTATAACTAATTCAAAAGCAGTTGAAATCTCCCAAAGAGAGCACACAGGAAGCAGTCCCCCAGGTCCCAGAGTGAGGCTGTGAGACAGGCTAAGTCCATCAGCGAGTATGCAGGCAGTCAGGCTGACTCCTGGAAGAGAGGGAGCCTAAAATAGAAAAGGGATAGAGCTGATCATCCCACAGTCAGATTATTTGATGGACTCCCTTAAAAGTCCATGTTCCCACAAAATAAGCTGACTCGGATGCATTGCACCCATCATAAGCAGAGCTCACATGCTCGTGCGTACATTTGTCTGCCAACAAACACTAACAGAATACTGTTCAGATGTGGATATGCATCTGTTATGCACTGGAGAACACAACTGCTCTCTGTCGTTTTGAGCAGCCTGCAGTGGTTTCCTTAAACACTTACTTTAATGTGTCTGATACACTGCTATACTTACTTCTCCTACCAATCTTGAGATTTCATGAAGATGTACACATGTAAAATAGCTATTACAACTAGACATAAGTGTCATTAACAAAATATGCGGAAAGGAATGGGAAAAATTGGCTCTATCAGAGTAAACAAGTGACAACTTACATAAAAAGGAGATGCTATTTGAATGGGATAATCCCCCAAAGCTATGAAAAGTGATAAAATATCAACTGATTGGGGATTTTACTTCTTTGCAGCCCTTTCGACCATCCACATGGCTGGCTTACTGCTCCCAAGAAACAGAAGGCAGTTTTCACTGCTCAGCTCTGAGTTTCAATCCAGACTTTTTAAGTCCACAGTAAATAGTCTTGAGGCTTTCAAAAGAGAGAAAAAGATTTTCTTGGACCTCCCCAAATTAGAAGTTTACAAATCAGAATGTAAAGCTTGGGAGGAATAACCATGTAATGAATCTTGGACAAGGACAGGCATGGAAAATGTGGAAGGGAAGTGTATCCACACAAAAAGGGTTAAGCCATCCCCAGGCAACAGGAGGGCAAAAGAAAGCAAAGAGCAGAAAGTTAAAGACTAGCACCTTCTTCCCTGCTCTTTGGAGGGGGGTAAAACCCAATAGGCAGGAGTTGAAACACCCAGATCTGATGCCAGATGTCACTCTCCCAATGAAATGAGGATGTACACCTCTCTACTGCATCCATGGACTCAGCAAGAAAGTGAGACAGGCAGGACAGGACACTGAGTGCAAGGAGGAAAGGGGAGTGACTGAGTCATCAACCAAAAAATAAAAAGAGAGCGAAAGGTCAGGTTTTCAATAGATGATATATCTTTAATTGGTAATATCAAGTATTTTTGACTAAAATAGGTCCTAGAGGTTTGAAAGCAAGACAGATTAGTCATAGAAAATAAAAACAGTTGCATCCACTTAAAGATAAGAAATAAGTAATGTAAAAATGAAATTAGGATGTTAGAAACATTGATGAAATGGGGAGCTCCCTTCCTTTGGGTTGCTAAAGAACAGCAGCGTTCAGCATCATAACAGTGATGGGAAATACATTTCATGCAGGGACTTTGTGACAAACCACAAAACAGAGAATCACATTAGCTTGTCCTGGATCCGATGGAGAATACTTTTTTAGAGATGATTAGTTCCAAATGGTTTCACACATAACCGTGTCACTAGGATACAAGAAAACGTGACCAATACACCTGGGAATTTGCAAGAGAGTGTGCATCAGTCCCCAGTGCCCAGTGCTGAGTTAGTCCAGGGTGGATAGGGGCAGCGATCCTTCCTGGCTGCCATGTAAGAGGCAGAGAGACAGAAGGCTGTGAGGGTGAGAACACATGTGAAGACAGAAGACGGGCCCTAAGTGAAACTCCTGCTGCATAGAAGAGTGAGAAAGCCAAGCCCACTTTCTCTAACTCATTTCATACGCAATGACTTCATGCACCACTGTTTCCAAAGATAGCCCCAATCTGCTTCTCTGCAATGTGAACGTGAGTTTCCTCCCATCAAGAGGTGGAGTTTATCTCCCCTACTCTTGAGTTGGGTTGGCCTTGTGACAGCTTTGACCAATAGTATATCAGTGGAAATGAAGCTGTGCATGATCCCAGCCCAAGCCTCAATAGATTTTCTATTTTCTGGCTTTATGTTCTCAGAGCACTGCTCCAAGATCACCACGTAGACCACCAGTCTAGCCTACTAGAGGTGAGAATACACATGGAGGTGATCCATGTCAGACTAGATGGCAGTCAACACCAACTGCCAGACTTAAGATCTTCCAGCCCATCTTGTATCTTCCAGCCCAGCTGACCACCTGGCTGAAGGCAGCCACTTGTGTGAGCCTGGGTGAAGCCAACAGAGGAACTTCGCAGCCAACCCACACAATTATAAAAAAAAAAAAATTGTTGTTCTTTAAAGTCACTAAGTTTTAAAGTAGTTTGTTATGCAGTAACAGATAAATAAAACAACTGGCATACATGGTCTATTTCTCATATCTGACTTATGTGATCAGTATCCTGGATTCTGGAGAGTGACAGTGGGTGCATCAGTAGATGTAGGAAGAAGGATGGGGGATGATAAAGCAAAGCAGCAGCCCCCATCTTAGAGATCAAGCAGGGACAGGGTCAGGATTAACTAATACATGCTGATCAACTGGGTTTCGCACTGGAACTAGTTCAAGCTTCCTTTTCATTTTGCTTGTTGGAGAGCGCAGAGAAAAGGACACTAGCCTGGGAGACAGGATCTGTGAGTTCTAATTACTCACTGTGACCTTTAGATGTATCAGTTAAGCCACCTGTGCTTTGGTGTCATCACCAGCAGAATGTCCTCAACTGCCCTGCCCACTTCCCAACAAGGGCTGCCATGAGGATCCGATGAGCAAAACTACTCCGGAAACTCTGAAGCATGATGCAAACATGAGACATTTCTATAAATTAGATACAATGCTATTAATTAGATCCATTGCCATTTATTGAATCCACAACTCACTCAAATTATTTGATGAGATAAAAGGAAACATTTTACGGCTGGAAGTCATCAGTAGCATCATCTCACAAATAGATGAGTTTACAAAAAGGGTGTGTCCCGCATTAGACCTGAGAGCACAAAGAGAAAGGTGTCCTAGAAGAATCCCTGAGCCACAGTGAAGAGGGAAATGCATGGAGACTTGAACCATCTGAGCCTCGTGGCCTCATTTCCAGATCTACAAAATTGGAAAATGTAGAGCACTATTTACAGAGCTCCTTACATGCTCTGGGGATGGAAGATGAATGGAATTAGCCATCACTCATCACCTGCCCTGTGGCTGGTCCTCTCTGAGGATATTTTCTATGTGTACTCTTTGTTATTCCTTTCAACCACCCAGTGAGATTACAGAAAAGGAAACTGATTTTCAAGGAGATAAGCAACATTAGAAGGTGCAAAGGAGGAAGATGATGGGATTAGGAAAGAGTTAGGTAAAATTTATGCCAGAGAAGAAATAAGCATGAAGTACAATGTGATAAAATAGGATGCTCGTGGAGGCATAATTTGGCTGGAGCATAGTTGTATACAGGAAGTAGACAAAGATGAGGTTAGAACATGGGGCTGAATCTCTTTATCAGGCAGGGTTCAATCAGAAAAGCAGAACCAGGAGGGTACACGTGGATTTGTTACAGGAAAATTCTCACACAATTGTGGAGGCCAGTTAAGCTGTCTCTGTAAAGTTGTTGTCTTTGCATGTGGTGCTGGAGCTTCAAATCCGCAGGTAGGTAGTCAGGAAGAGAAGATCAAGAGCAGGCTGGAACTCTTATCACTCAATAATAAAAACATAAATAACCCAGTTTAAAAATGGGTAAAGTGTCTGTGTAGACAGTTCTCCAAAGAAGACATATAAAAGGTCAATAAGCACGTGAAATGATGCTCAATGTCAGTAGCCATTAAGGGGTGTAAATCAAAACCACGATGAGATACCACTTCACACCCACTAGGACAGCTATAACCAAAATGACAGATAATAACAAGTGTTGGTGAGGATATGGAGAAATTAGAACCCTCATGCATTGCTGGTGGGAATATAAAATGGTGAGATCACTTTGGATAGTTTGGCAGTTCCTCAAAGTGGGTTACCATATGACCCAGTGATTTCACTCCTAGGTGTATACCAAAGAGAAATGAAAACATACATCTATACAAAAACTTGTGCAGAGATGTGCACAGCAGCGTTATTCATAATAGTCAGAAGGTGAAAATAATGTAAAAGAAAAGATAAACAAATGTACTATATCCATACAATGGAATATTATTTGGCAATACAAAGGAATGAACTCCTGACACACACTATGACACAGATGAACCTTGAAAATATTATGCCAAAGGGAAAGAAGCCAGAAAAAAAAGGCCACATATTGTATGATTCCATTTATGTGAAATATCCAGAATAAGCAAATTCATAGAAACAGAAAGTAGATTAGCAGCTGCCTAGGACTGGGGGTGAGAGGCCGGGGCATGGGAAGAGAGAGTTTCTGTTGATGGGTTTGGAGTTCCTTTTGGGGATGATGAAATGTTGTGCAATTGATTGTAGTCATGGCCGTGCACCTCTGTGAATACACTAAAAACCCATGAATTGTACATTTAAATGTGTGAAAAGTGTGTTATATGAATAATATCTCAATAAAGCTCCTTTTGAAAGAAAAATGAAAAAAGAGCAGACATGAGCTGGAACCCCATAAGGATGGACTGAACCCTTTGTCCGTTCTTTTTGCTTCTAACCTTAGTGATGAGAGAATCCAGCAGAAGCTGTGTGTCTTCATCAAAGAGCTAAACACACATGCCTGGCCTAAGAATCAGAGAAGCTAAAAGACGCAGGGAAAAGTAGAGCAGTTCAGGTCCAGTCACTGCTTAATGCTGAGAAGGTGAGCCAGCGGATCACCAACAATACCTACAAAAGGCAGCCACCTCCCTTCTGCCTTCTAAATCTCACAAGAATCTCCCTTGTGGCTCACTCTAACTGAACACGTAAGAGAAGGGAGTTCTGGGTAATGTAGTTCATTCCCAGACAATTTGAAACATTACAAAGCCATCATGAACTATTGTTGGGAGCTTTGAAGGCAGGAGGAAACATTCCTCAACAGCAATTTGGAGCTACGGAAGTGTTAAGAGTAGGGATGTAAATTATTCTAAACTGAGCTTTGGGAAAGCAATCTGACAGCATAAGGGAAAACAGTTTGTAGAGGCAGGAATACCAGCCAGGAGGCTATTGCATGAGTGAGAGTTACTGAGAGTCTGAAAGGAGCTGGGGGAAGAGAAAGAGAAAGAGAGACACAGAGAGAGGAGGTAGATCCATCCTACTCTTAATATAATATGGAGACTGTGCTAACATTGAAGATTAGGGATGAGGTAAAGAAAGAAATGAGAAATAACTGTGAGTTTTTAAAGGTCCAAGACCAAGAAGATAGGGTTACCATTAACAGAGGCAGCAATCCAGAAAAAGGAGCAGGTTTGGGCAAAAGGATGATGAACTTGAAGGTGCTACTTAGAACTTGCAGGTGATGCTGTGACTCATTTGAAGTCAAAAACTTGGGAGAAAAGTCAGAGATTTGAGATGTAGTCTCTGAATCAGCCTCCGTGGTAGTCATGGACCAATGGTTGAGATCACCAAGAAGAAAAGGATCTAGAAAGAGCAGAGAAGACTCATTGAAAGCCAGAGAGGAGCACTGAGAGAAATAACAAGATGGCAGGAATGTTAGATGCCCCAGAAGGTTAATTAATGTGAAGGTTAATTTTATGTGTCAACTTCACTGGGTCATGGGGTGCCAGATATCTGGCTAAACATCATTTCTGGATGTGTCTGTGAGAGTGTTTCTGGATGAGATCACCATGTGAATCAGTGGACTCAGGAAAGCAGAGTGCCCTCCCCAATGTGAATGGGCATCATCATCCACCGAGGGCCTGAACGGAACAAAAGGTGGTGGAAGGGAGAACGGGCCTCTTTTCTTCTGCCTCACTGCCTGAGCTGGGGCATCTGTCTTCTCTTGCCCTTCGACTGAAATTTACACATCAACTCCCCTGTCTCAGGCCTCCTCACTAAGACTGAACGACACCACCAGCTTCCCGGGTCTCCAGCTTGCTGACAACAGATTGTGGCACTTCTCAGCCTCCATAATTGTGCGAGCCAATTTCTCATAGTAAATCTCTTTATGTATGTCCTATTGGTCTGTTTCTCTGGAGAACCCCGACTAATACAGTCAAGTTTCAAGAAATGGTAGGTAATTTCTTCTGAAAAAATGAAAGCAGGACCAGTGGTCAGAACTGTGCTCAGAATGCCAAGTCGGTTGGGGCCAAAATATGCTGTAGAATGAAAGGTGGAATTTTTTATCAAGATTTTCTTAAAGAGTTGAGCTCCCAGATCCCCAAACACAGAGTGGGGAGAGAAAGTGAGCAAGGGAATGTGTGCATGACTCCAAAAGCAAGGGAAAATACACTCCACTAGGTGATTTGGGTTGATGTTACCCATTAACCATGCTTTCCTTGTGTAGGGTGTTTGAAGGCCACTTAATGAGTGATCCAGCAGTAGCTCCTGACAGCAATCGTGGCAGCAACTTTGCAGACATTTCACAGACAACACAAGTAGTAAGGGACAGTTGCTTGAGAGTCTTAAAGAGCTGCAGGGTGGTTTTGTAAGAATGGTGGACATTTGGTTGAATTGGCAGGAATCAAAATGGATGGAACTCAGCACATAGCTAGGATGCCGTAGTCCCTTTCTGGAGAAATGTTGCAGATTTGTTGGAGACGCTGATGAGATTGCAAATGTGAGGAGCGCTGGGAAAATGTCAAGGCCCGTGGGATTCCTGCGTGTGTTTGTCATACACCCAAAAGATACAACTCACCCAATGGTCAGGAAAGTTTTAAGTCTTATTTTCCTCAAGGGGAAGCCACACTGCTCAGGACATCATTCCTCCCTCGAAATTTCAGATCCTGATCCCCTCCATTTCTCTAGAAATGGTATCTTAATTGATTTTTAATCATTTTCATTTCTCAAAGTTAATTACCCTCTGAAGTTACTATCATGGCTGAATCACCCTGCCTGCCTGTGTGTGTGTGTGTGTGTGTGTCTGTACACATGTGTGGTGTACAGGCACACACGGGTACACATAGCCATGACCATCTGTGATTGTCCTTCTTGGTCGAGGATAATTGTCACAATCTCAATACTACATATGTGAATATAATTGAGAGCAACCCTTTGGTACAGAAAAAAAATGGGAAATGTTTTCATGCTTGTGTCTAGGTCAGAATTTCCCACATTTTCTCAGTCTGTGACCAGTTGGTTTCTCAGTCGTATTTTCATGGCAACCCTAGGCCAAAAGCAAAACCTGTTCTCTTTATTAAGTACTTAGCTCCGAATAACTTAATAAGTAGT
The DNA here is from genome assembly GCF_021613505.1 of Equus quagga. Taxonomy (NCBI): domain Eukaryota; kingdom Metazoa; phylum Chordata; class Mammalia; order Perissodactyla; family Equidae; genus Equus; species Equus quagga. The sequence goes on from NC_060278.1 coordinate 92,272,931, forward strand.
TATGTCCTAACAACTGAGCAACCATTTGAAAAAAATAATTCACATACATTAGAGGAAGTCCCAATCATGTCCATTATCTGCACTTCCAGTCGCCACATCTTTGTTCTGCCACTCCTTCCTACCTGAAGCATCCCCGCCCCTCCTTCTCTGCCTACACGCAGCTTCTGTCTTCACGACACAACTCCAGTCTTACCCTCCCCGTTGGTCATGCCCTCCCTCCACTCTGCCGTGAGATCCCTCACCTTCCTCTACGCTTCCAAAGGACTCTGCCCGTGCCCTAAACACACAGTATCGAAACTGTTCACTGGTGATAGACTGCATTCCTTAAAGTGAGGGCCCATGTTTAATTCATGGCTCTCTCCTCAGCTCCTAACGGAATCTGCCACCTCGGAGGTGCTTAATACATGTTTATTCGTTGAATGAATGATCGATGTTACCAAACTCACCAAACAACTTTTGAGTGACAGTGTGTGTGAGCTCTACGTGCTAGCCTACATATAAATGCACAGCCCTATGTACACATTCAAGTCTACATATACAGGTGTGCTTATAATACACATATGCATGTTGGCATGCCCACATCCCAGCTGCCCGGATATTTGTTCTGAGTCCTCTTCCTGGGAAAAACACAAAGAGATTAAATAAACTGACCAAGGTCACACAGCTGGTATGTAGCAGAATTAGGATTCAAACCTAGGAAAATTAGCTCCATGTTCTTAATGGATATGCTCTCCTGCCTCTCATTCCTCCTGGCTGAAGGTCTTTCGTAGGGGTGTATATACAACCAGGAAGTCGTTCCCAAAACAAGTGAAATAAATTGCTTCTATTTTGCCCCCCATGCTTATCCATGCTACCTAATACTTTCTCAGATACCCATCATCATAAAAATCTATAAATTCAATAAATTCAGCCAATAGGCATGTAGAGTCCCAATCTGTACCAGGCACAGGGGTACTTATAAGAGCAGAGCATGGCCCTTGCCATGGCTGAGAAGAGAAGACAGAAGCATTGAGGACTATAAGAGGACAATATACAAGGTGTATGAGGAACATGAAATAGGATGGAGCAATTCATGCTATTAAGATCGCAAAAGGCCTCAGAGGGAGGACAACAGACTCCTGGAAACCAGGGTTCCTATTCAAACCAGCCAGATTGAGTTCATTCCAAAATAAAGAGCCAAATTCTGCATGATGCTCTTGCATTTGAAGCAGCACCACACTGCCCCAAGACAGGGAGCAAGGGAGCCCCCTGGGCCTTCCAAAGCCTTGGGCAAGGGATTCCACAACCCTATGCGTCAGTTTCCTCCTCTACAGATGCCCCAGGGAGCAGGCTGGACTAGATAGACCATCTTTAGCTCCAAAACCTCAGCCCATCCTGTATTAGATTCCAAATTTGTGGTAAAATATTTATAGCAATTCTCCAAAAATAAAGAGGAAGCATAGAATTTAAAGTAGATGCAGTTATTTTAATTTTTGGCAGAAGAACCGAGAGAGCAAGGGAAGAGGCCAAGGCCACAGAGCCCCCAGGGACTGGGCGGCTTCCACGCCTGACCCATCACTCTTCTTGAGTAGCATAGCAGGGAGATGCAGATCACCCCTGCTGCCCCTCATCCGCCAAAACTCACTGCTCTGATGAGCAACACTTAATGTCACTGAGCACCTTCCCTAGCCCAGAATATTGCCGGCCCCTTCGTGTCTCTGTTGCCTCCTTTCATCTTCTTCACAGTACTGTAAAGACAGGTTGTCTTCCTACTTTCACAGGTGAGACAGTTACGTCATTTGCCTAGGATGTCACAGCAAAAGCCAGTTGAGAATTTAGGTCCATATTACCCTACATTTAGTGTTTCTTCCACTATGCACCTAGCTGGCTTTGACAGCAGGTAGTAGAGTAGAGGAGGCAAAGTAGGAAAAGAGCCAATAGGAGGGCTGCGTTCTGAAGATTGTGTCACCTCAAAGCTTTCACAGCATAGGTATCCTCGCTTAAAAGCACAGCAGGTGAACTCTTTGAATGTCTGACTTACTTAAAAGAAGAGAACTTATATTATTTCCTTTCCATGCGTGCTTGCTGCTGCCTTGCATTCTCTTAGCAGCTTCCCACAGGTGTTTGGTGCCCTCTTCCTTCTTTCAAATTTGCCCAAGAAAATGCCTCCACTGGATATAAATGCTGAGAAGGGCGGCTCCTGGTTCCTTTGAGCATGGGGTGAGGTATGCCAAGCAGCACGCTTACATTCCAGTTTGTTAAACCAGCCACTCAGGAGCCAAGTATGCACCAGTTTAGGTCCTCTGAGAAGCAGGTACCAAGATGGAATTAGACAGGCAAGAGATTGACTGGGTAAAACACCTGGAAAGGGTAAAAGTGAGAGAAGAGTGGGTAGATTGAAGAGAACTTTCAGACTGTGATGCAGTTCTGACACCCATGGAGAGAGAGGAAGAAAGGAAGATTGGGTGGGAGGAGATTCAGGCTGCGGTGCACTTCTGAGAAAGTCTTGGCTAGGCAGATGGGGACCCCCAGAGTGAAGAGTCCCGCACTGATCTGGCTCTGGGGCCCTCTCTGTGCTCACCATCGGCTGGGAACAGCCTGGGGAGAATGCCACAGTGACCTCACATTTGTAGCAACCAGGATCTGTCAGCTAATGATATTCCTCACAGGAGGTCCTTTCTTGAACGGAGGTCTGTGGGGCAGGCTCCCACGGCTGCCACACAGGATTATCTTCTCCAAAAGCTTTCACAGTTCTAGCAGATCTATGAACTTTGGCTGGATGACTATCTGGAGAAAATGGTGACACTCTTCACTGTCTGTTCCAAGAGGCGCTGGAGGTTATTCTGACATCTGGGTCCAATAAGGAAGCTAGGATATCTTCTGCGGTATGCCTGCCATTTTGGTGCCAGACAATATTGAGAATATGTTGGGAAGGAGAGTCTCTTATCCTTCATGACTGTGATTTTGTAGCAAAAAAGAAAAGGAAAACCCACCAAAAGGATAGATCTGTGGAGAATCATCATCTGCAACAAAGTTCTCCACATAAAAGATGCTTGCTAATATTGATGGAATGAGTGAACCATCTCCGTAGCTCAGCTACTAACCTAGGCTGTAATGTCTTCCAATTGAGGCCATTCATTCAGCAAAATGTGCGCATCTACTACGTACCAGACATTATACTGGGTCCTGGGGATACTAAGATATGTATTCACAGTTTCTGACTACAAGAGATGAATAGTGAGAAGACATTCAGGGTAATCAGAAATATGAGCGAATATTTACTTTCCAAGTGCTCTGATAGCAGGATACACAAGGCACTTAGTTGATTGCTATGGTTAGCATGTGTCTGTTGCAAGTAACATAAAACCCAACTCAAATTGGCTTAAATAGGATCCTTATTGCTTCCCATAAATGCTTTTATAACAAAATTGTATTTTCCTCACTTTCTGTGTTCAGGAAGGACGTCTGCAACCTAAACATTTTTCTTTACAGAAACTTCATATCCATGCACCAACAACTATTTTTCCTACCAAGTCCACTAATTCGACAACATTGATGGTATCTTTCTTAAGATGTAAGAGGCAGCTGATTAACCAAGTGGGGTCCTCTCCTGTGCCCTTCATCCCACCTAAATCATACCATCCTTCAGAGTTTGTTATTAACAATGCCCCACTTTCTGGATACCAAGTTTTCTATCATTTTAGATGCCTTGAGTTGTAAATAATAAAAAATTTTAACTCAAACTCATTTTTACTATTAAAAGGATATATTGGCGAATAATGACAGTTTTGACTTTGGGCAGTGTTGGTTTGATTCAGTAGCTCAACGATGTCAAGATTTCCATCTCTCTTCTATTCACTTGGTGTCAGCTTCATTCTAAGGCAGGTTGCACTTCCTGCTTACAAGATGGCTGCCAACAATTATGAGAGATCCATGCTTTCTTGAACCATCGCAAGAAAGAGGGGAAGACAATTGCTACTAGAAGTGCTTTGAGAAGAATGAGGAAGCACAATTCCGGAAAATCCTAGAAAACATCTCTTTTCATTTCATTGGTCCAAATGGAACCATGAGACCAGCCAAAACCAATCACCGTGGCCAGGAAATGTGACTTTACTAATTAAAATAGCCCTGAACGTGCACAGGATTCAATCTTTTTCCCACAAGACACATGGATTTGAATAGAAGAGGTGTTGATATCTGTGTAAAAATTAGCATAATTATGAAAATGGATGTTGGGGAGATAAATACAATTTCCATTACAATGATGATGGCTGCAAACATTTACTGAACCTTTCTGTGTATGAGGGCTCTCTAAGAGTTAGTGTTCACTAGCATGGTCATATCTCTGCTCACAGCATGTCCCCCAAGAAATCTGGAGAAGCGCGAGCCTAGCTCTCCTGCAAGACTCCAGCTAAAACAAAACCCAGCCAATCTCAGTTGAATCTCCTCCCACCTCTTCCCGCATCTCTGAGCACCCTATTTCACTGCTTTGTTTGCTTAAAGCATGAGGAAGACATAATTACTGAAGTTAGGCAAGATCCTCAAAGGACCCCAAAGGTGTCTTTACTCAAACAGAAATCATTTGTTCTAATGAGCCCCACTCATCACCCCCTGACCTTGGAGCTCAATTAATTTTTCACAAGAAAAGTGCTAAGTACCTTTGACCCCTGCTGCTGAAGATGTTCCCATTAAAAAGGTCAACATCTCCCCCAGCAGGGACTTAACTGGAATCTGGCTTTAAGGACCCTATCACCTGGCACTGAGGGCTAGAAAGATGGATTTTCTGAAGTAACTGAGGAAGAAATGGACATCAGGTCCCCCCCAAGCTAGAGTGGCCTCTTTGGTTCAGAATTGTCCTTGTGTCACTAGAGTTTTCAAGGAAGCCACAGGGAAACAAGGATCTGCCTGGGACTTCCCCGTCTCCACCTCCCTTCACTTGGCTGACTCCCCTTCAGCCTTCAGCACTCACCTTGGTTGTCTCTTCCTTGAGGAAGTCTTCTTGGCTCTTCCCTCAACCCTACAGATTGTGTAGTTTCCCCTTTTGACCCTTGCCACACCCATAACCCTTTTTCTCTCCATCATGCATTTAATCCATGTTAGCAAAATGGCTTGATTTCATGTCTATAATCCCCACTAGATTGTGGGTGCCTTAAGAGTAGGAATAGGGGCCGGCCCCATGGCAGAGTGGTTAAGTTCGCTCACTCTGCTTCGGTGGCCCAGGGTTTCGCCAGTTAGAATCCTGGGCACGGACATGGCACCACTCATCAAGCCATGCTGAGGCGGCGTCCCACATGCCACAACTAGAAGGGCTCACAACTAAAAACACACAACTATGTACTGGGGGGCTTTGGGAGAAAAAAAGCAGGAAAAATAAAGTCTTTAGAAAAGAAAAAAAGAGTAGGAATAGAGTCTATTTTATTTTCAACTATATCCTTAACCGCTTGGTACCGTGTCTGGCACAGTTAGAGTCTCAATAATTATCTCGGAAGGAAGAGAAGGAAAGAGAAGAATAGGTAGACAGATGCCCAGAGGAAGAATGTCTTCTTGACCATCTTTTTGCAGTTCCACCAGCCTCATCACAGAATCTTCTTGACTTGAACTTGGAGCTGTCTCTTTTCCCATCCTGCAGACCTTGATGCTGATGAGGTATTGTCTCTGCCTGCCTTCTCCAGCCCCAGAATTGGGGGCTTAAGGGAGTGGCTGGCAGAAGAAGCCTGAAGGGGATGGTACAGTATCAAATTTCAACTGGGAAAACCAGATGGTCTACTCTTGAGGTGTGGAGAGCAGGTGGGGAGCTGCCTGCCATCCCCCACTGTCAGTGAGTTCTTGCTCTCTACCTTTCCCACAGGGTGAGGCATTCAGGGGAAAAAATATTTCACATCAAACGCAATTGGAGGAACACCGGTGTAAACAGAAGTAAAGGAGCCTCTTTAATGGAGAATTTCTTAGAAGTTTAATATGCTGTGAAATATGAATCGGCCAGTGTGATAGGGATAGTGGATCCTACTTTTTCCAAAATTAGTAACCAGCTGAATTTTTTTACCGGGGATCCCAGTTTATTTAATTACTGTCCTATAGAATAGTGCTTCTCAAACCGTTTGTGATGGAGAACAAGTTTGAGGTCTTTTTTTAAATTTCCAGTTTGCAATGGACCAATGCATGGCCTTACTCTGCATGACTGGTACACAGCCCCTCCCACGTGCCGTTCACCACGTAGTGCTGTGTGTTGGACGATACCTGCGCTGATTGTACCCTTCACGAAGACAAGTCCGTTGAACACTTGAAGCTTGACGCATTACTCTGTCTCTCCTTTTCTCTAAATCTTTTTACTCTAAATTTCTATCTTTACCTTATTGCAGACCAGTAAGAAAGAGTCATAGAGTAGTACTGCCATTAAATACCTGCCACGTTAAATTCTTCTCTCTTAAAATCTCTCTGATCAAGTCAAATGTCCAATAGTAACTCTCAAACTCTCTCTGAGAGAGAAAGCGTAACTGGAGAGCAAACCTGTGAACCACCATCTCTGTTTCCCGTGTTAGAAGCTACCTCGGTATCACCCAAACCAATGGCAGAAGCTTCTGGAGGAGGAAAAGGACTTTCCTTAGCCTATCAACTGGGAAGTAAACACCGGGACCAGGGCTGTGACTTGCCAAATGGCCAAGGTGGCTTGGTTTCGTGGGAATCAAGAGCCTCTTTTTTTTTTTTTCTCCCAGGCTCTGCCTATGGAAGCTGGGAGAGGGAAAGCAGTCAGACCTCTGCAGGTAGGACCCTGGAGACCTGCTCTGTTTGTGTTCTTATCCTCAGTGGCCAGCACAGTGTGGGATGCTCAGGAAAGGTTTAGCTAAAAAGGAGTGAAAAAAGGATTAGCTATTAGGTAGAAAATACCCCAGAGTTAAGAAACGACTTCTAGGCCCACAGAAATGCTCATAGGTTAAAAGAGGGAAGCCAGAGAGAAGGAGATTTTGTGCTGACTAAACAATGCAGACTATAGGGAGTTAATGTTTAATGGGGAAAAGTTCACCTGGTTCTCTTGCTGTGTTCAAAAGGGGGAAGAATTCCAGTGGAGTGAACTGCTAGCATAGCCAGCTGTGCTTAGGGTGAAGGAAAACTCATCAGTTTCTCAGTCCTTCCTATTAATTTCCAGGCTTCCAATTAATTGATTTTTCCTTATTGAAACTCCACAGTAATAAGTAGCTTGTATATAAATATGACAGGTATGCTGGGGTGGATAAAAGTATGCCGTGGACATGCAGTGGCATTATTAATGATCTTGTCATCAATAAAATTGCAATATTTTTTAAAATAAAGCCTAAAGCTTAGCTTGTGCGTGTGTCTGAGACTATCTTGCATGCCTTAGAAAAGTTGCTGATCCCAAAGATTTTTTTTTTCTCTTTGTGTTGCAACTTGAGCTTCTTTTGATGTTTGCCTCTTTGGATATTACTTAAATAATTAAAGCAGTTATTTTTGACCTACTTTACATATAGAAAATTTAATTTCCATCATTGAATTAGAAAGTTATTTAATGGCACCTTATTAAATAAAGAGAAGATAGATTAGATAGATAGATAGATTCTGTTATCAAAAATGTGGATGCCATGAAATCCTGATGGACACCAAGCCCCATTGTGATTCTCTGCAGCCTCCAGGTGCTGACTTTCCACTCACTTCAAAGGCAATGGAGGAGGAAGAAAGCACAGTGCCTTGGGAATGAACCCCAGGCCTTTCCTTCCTGGTGAGAAGCAGGTTGTGATGTCCATGTGGTTTATTTCTACCAAAGAACCTGATGGAAAAGTTGGTCTGCCTACCTAGGAGCCAGTTCTGTCAGTGAAGGAGGAGCATGGCTATAATCAGAGGCCACTTTTGTGTCTCAGCTCTATCGTTCAGCAGCTGTGGAGTCCTGGGCAAGTCACCTAATGTCTCTGAGCCTCTGTTTTCTTACGTATAAGATAGAGATAATAAAACTGAACTTCTAGAGCTGTTTTGAAAATTAAAAGCAAAGTTTTAAAGGACCCAGCACATAACAGATGTTCAGTAAGTGGTACTTATTATCACTATTATGATCGTGAATTACTGGGGATTCTCCTTTCCCCGTATGAGATTCACAAAGGTCTTTCCCCTCAACCTACTTGTTCATGAAATCCAAGCCTTTACCCACTCAAGCCACCAGCCCAGCTCCCAGGGACCTCCACCTTAACTTTTATGGCTAAGCGAGGGAGTTCTCTACCCATTCAGGAAGGAGTGGTCTTCATTTTCACTATCTGTTCTCGAGTCCTGCTTCCTGTGTCTAGTGGATCAGCCACTCATCTCGAATTCCTCTTCGGTTTTTCTCCCCAAATAGAACTCTGGGCAGCCTGTCTTGTTAGGTTATGCCATCCTAAATGAGAGCGTTAAACTCCCCATTCTTAGTCATGGATTTTTTCAACAACCAGTTATTGAGCTCTACACAATGCCAGCCGAAGTTGTAGCCTCTAAAGAAATGAATGATAAAAGGGGTAACAAAAGATGCCATCCCTATCCTCATGGGAGAGGCAGACATTAATCAAATAAATAACATTAAAATTGCGTTAATGTGCTATGGGGAAGTACCTGGTGATATTAAAGGAAATAATAGGGGGAATTGACCTGGTCCAGGATATCAAGGAAGGCTCGTTTACGGCAATGATCCTTGAGCTTCAACCTGAAAGATAAAGAACACTAGATGAAGTGAAGGCAGGGGAGGAGGTGAGAGATTATTCCAGGCAGACGAAATAGATATTCAAATGCCTAAGGCAAGAGATTATAAAGTGTGTGTAGTTGAAGCCCTCAGGAAATGAGAAGACTTATGAGACCAGCAGCTAACATCCTCTTGTGTCTGACTTTGTAGGATCTCTTAAGGATTTTGGTTTTCTGCCCAATAGCAATGAGAAGCCACTGAAGTGTTGTAAGTGGTTGGAAGATGACATGATCCAATTTGCACTCTCAGAAAGATGTTACTGGGTCTTTTGCTAATTGGATAGCAACCATCTTTACAGATGTGCTTTCAAGACCAACCTCTCAGCTGGCTCTGAGACAGGGAACCAGGAGGAAGCATGAGCCAGGGGCTCCCTATTATTAGGTGCCTCTAATCTCTGCTGCCCTGTGATGACTTGAGTGCACCAGGATTTCATCACCTTCCTTATCTTGGCTTCTGGTGCCAAGGAGCTTTCAGCATACCCAGCTTCTCTCTGCCTGCAAGGCTAGAAAATCACCATCCTTGACACCAGCATCTTCCTCTCCTCAAAAAGTGATCAAAATACTGAGTTTCAGCCTTATTAAAGGTCAAATGTTGGCGCAGCGGTTAAGTGCGCACATTCCGCTTCAGTAGCCTGGGGCTCACCGGTTCGGATCCCAGGTGCAGACATGGCACTGCTTGGCACGCCATTTTGTGGCAGACATCCCACATATAAAGTAGAGGAAGATGGGCACGGATGTTAGCTCAGGGCCAGTCTTCCTCAGCAAAAAGAGGAGGATTGGCAGCAGATGTTAGCTCAGGGCTAATCTTCCTCACAAAAAAAAGTCAAACTCATTGATGAACTAATCCCTATTAAAAACTTCTAAGCTTTTGAATTATAGTCTTTTTTGTATTTATTGGCAATAAATAACATGGTAATAACTAAACCATAAGGTCCATGAAAAAGAGATCTCTTTTCATGCTGTTCTATTTCCAACCTGCTGCACGGTAGTTGTTCAATAAATATTTGTTAAATAAATGAACCTTTAAAAAAAATTTACAAAAGAAATACAATGAAAAAAATCCCTCATCATCCAACCATTCTAGAATAACTTTCCACTTGTAATAGAATGTCTTTGTTCTTATGTCTAAAGATATGTATATTGAACTAACTTTTCAGCATGCAATTCTAGTTTATATAAGATTTAGAAATTGTTTCCAATATTTTCTTATTATAAATCATGAGTCAAACTATTAATTAGCCACTTGGATCTTCCTGGTGTGTATGCTGATGGACACAAGTTACATGCACAGCAATATATAAATAGACAAGAACGTATGTGTTTACAGTTATAATCCCACGACATAATTGGAGCTTCTTTCTCCACACAGAGGCAAAGAAAATGCAACATACTTTCAAGGGGAAAAAGAAGGAAAGAACAAATTGAGTTTTAGGACTAACAAATAAACTGGAAGTTTAGATTTTATATTATTTAGAGCTTTGCGTTGACTTAAAAAAGGAAATTTTAGGTGGCCTTCCTGGCCAATACCTGGAGGAAGCTCAGTTTTAGACAAAGAAGGGAGATTTCTACAAAGGACTTGGATTCAGCAGAGTGAGGGGACATACTGATTAGGAAAGAGATTTCAGACTTTTTTGTCTGCAACCATTTGTAAGAAATATGTTTTACAATGTGACGCAGTATATAAATATGATGTGTGTTTGTATGGTGTGTGTATAGATAGATAGGTAAATTGACGGATGGATATATGGATGTGTAGACGGATGAACAGACCAACCAATAGATAGACATATAGATAAAAACAAAAGCATAACAAAGCAAAATGTATCTTTGCTACATGAAATGCATTCTGAAATTTTCTATTCTTTTCTATTTCATTCTTTTAAAATTCTTATCAATCTCATTTAAATTTATTTCAAAGTGGTGAGTACTATCCCACAATTTGTAAAACATGTAAAGGTATGGCTATGACTGCGTGTAGCAGAGACCCAAAAATCAGTGGCTAAAACAAGATAGCAGATTGTCCCTGTCTCAGCCCAGCCCAAGCATAAGAACTCCAGGTCTAGCGTTTGGCTCTCCAGATTCAGAGGCCCCAGCATTGTCTCTCTGCTTTCCTGGGACTTTATCCTCATGCATCTGGCCCAAAGTGATTGCCTACACATCCACATCCTATTCAGCAGAAAAGGGAAGGGGCAGCCAGTCCTTCCCTCTAAGGGCACAGCCTGGACGTTGAATGTAACACTTGCCTTCACATCCCACTAGCCAGAACATAGACATGTGGCCACATCAAACCAGAAGATAGGTGGGTAAATATTGTCTACTCTAGGTGCCAATCTGTCCAACTAAAAATTAGGAATCCTATTACTACAGGAAAGGGAAATAATGGATATCAGGGACATTTATAAATCTCTGCCACAGTCCACTGCTTTGAACATCCAAATATGCACGCAAACCCTTCACCCTGAAACATTCCCCACCCCCTCCCACAGGGAAACCAGCCCAGTGTTCCACCAGTCACAGCATTCAGATCAACGTCCAGGACCTCTGCGTGGTGGGGAGTCCTCTGCATCAGAACCAGATGTGGTTATGATCTGGTGACAGAAAGGAAACAATCATTACCTCCTCCATGCCCACACAGCCATGCACACACATGTGCGTGCACACACCCACACACACACACACTTACAGATACACATAATATTCAATAGTGGGATAGGAAGAGAATCATGATAATAAAAGCTCCCATTCCAAAAAGAGAAGAATGGGAAATATATGCACATTTTGGATGCCACTCCACTCCCAAGAGTTATTCAAACGAGTACAGAGACATGGGGAATAAGCTGGACTTGAGGTATTACGAGATACATCTTTTGAAGAGCTTGTCCACTGCAGCATCAAGAGAGTCACTCCTAATAACTCTATATGCACTTTCTCTGGTTATAAACCTAATTTAAAATGCACTTAAATTTTGCAGAAGAAAGATCTCCTTATTCCCAAGACATCACACTGTCCCTGGAATTAACCTATTCCAGCTGTTGAAATTCTTCCTCTCTTTCTTTTCTATTCCATTTTGTAGCCTAAACCTGACAGCAAATGTAAAGTGATTTCCTCCATCAAGTTTTAAGTTAAACCACCTGTAGAAACCCAATCTTTCTAATAATAATAATGTACTAGGCATCCCTTTAAGCACCTTACATTCGTGGCTCCATTTAAGTCTCGCGACAATTCTGTGAGGCAGATATAACCATGATCACCATCTTGCAGGTAAATAAATAGGATCCTAAAGATAAAATATATTTTCCCGAGATCGCAGACGTAGGAATCTTTTGTTCTCTGAGCCTGATCTGACCAAGTCTCAGAAGCCTCTCTCGCTGACATCAACAAGCTGAAATGGTCTAAAGAAACAAGTAATTTTATTTTGTGTTGATACAGATTGGAATTACGAACAAGAACCTTCACTTTTTGAGTGACATTGACCCAAATTAACATCCCCACGTGGACTAGTTGGTACGCTTGCATCAAAAAGTTTGTGGGTTCTTGTGGCTAAAAATGTTGATGAGGTACAGATAACAGAAGAAGTATCTTGATTTTTACTAAAAAATAATTGGCCATCTATTTTAATAAAACTAAGCCTCTGCTTACTTGTTATAGCATAAGATGACAATGACTAAACTGATTACCATAAAATATGGGAGGTGGGTAGTATGTCTGGAATAGTGTGACTTACAATATTGACTCTGTTACATGGGGAGAAAGAAGTAGCGAGCAGCTCAATAAGATTTACTGATCTGCTCCAGACCAGCTGAAACTGAGGTCTGATGGGTGGTCCCCAGGACTGACAACTGAGGAAGACATCCTCTGCTTATTACAAGTGCTATGGAAAAGAAAACAAGCAATGACTTCAGACATAAACCCAAAATCTAAAGATGGAAGATCAGAAGCTCCACATTTCAGGCATTAACACTCAGTTGAGCTGTTGCACAGATCTACTATTTTAGCGATGACCACGTGATTTTCCTGAGCCATGCTGGGGAGACTACCACACAAAAAAAAATTATCTTTTAAAGGAAACTTATAAAGCAGTAACCCTTTTATGATTAGAATTCATTAGTATATAATGAAACATGTTGAGCAAAGGGTCAGTCCTTGCTGTGTCCTCACATGATGGAAAGAGAGCCAGGTAACTCTTCAGCTTCTTTTTACAAAGTCACTAATTCCACTCGTGAGGGCTCCACCCTTATGATCTAATTACCTCCCACAGACCCCACTTCCTTCCAAATGCAATCACGTTGCGATTAGAGTTTCAACATACTAATTCTGAGGGGACACAAGCATTCAGTCCATTGCAATCCTTCTGTACCCTGGCATGAATTCTTATGTGAACTCCATACTGGCATCTGAAAAAGTTATGTTTGTTTATTTGTCTTCAGATTCATGCGTCTCCTGAGAGATGGGCACCCTTAGTCAATAAAATATTTTTCACCTTATTTTCTCCTCTATTTCTTCTACTTCTTCCCATAAAGAAAAGAGTTCAAAACTTAGACCTTTGTTTCTCAAAGACACGGAACCTGAAATGCCTTCTACTGAAGTTTCATGACTAACGGGAGCAGATGCTAATGTGTATCCACCAAGAGTCAATGCAGGTTTGAATCCATATTAGGAGCAGACATCTTACCACCAGCAAAATGGTCAAAGTCAAGAGGTCAGAGAGAGAGAGAGAAAACAGGTAGGGACTCCCCACTGGCCGCTCTGCACCGGATGTGTGCCCTTCCCTCCCAACAACTCCAACTCTCTCTAGGGTTCACAGTCCTTCATAAATGGCCCCCCATCCTTCCCAAGTAAATGGCGTGAGTTTCTACTCGGATCTTCAATATATTTGACAGCTCAGGAAAGGTTATTAAGACTACTTCTTCACCTACAAGGCAATTCTCCCACCCACACTTCCACGCAAGCGTACATCTGACTCTCATGGCTTGTGAAGAAGGGGACCGCAAGTTTCAGAGTCTAATGATTCCCAAAGCAGGACCAAGGAGGAGGTTCTGCGGCCATCACAGGTATGTGGCACTACACCTTACTTAGGAGTCCTCAAAGGGCATGCACTGGGGATTTCTAAGGTCAGAGATTGGAATTCACAGGGAGCCAAAGACTGCCTCAATTTTGTATATCTTTGTGGTTCCAAGGCTTTGAAAATCTTAGCTTCCCAGAAGGACAGATGATGTGTAAAGTTCTCAATAAGCATTGAATGAATGAATGAATGAATGAATGAGCAAGTGAATGAATTCAGTTCTTCCTTTATCCACCATAAGCACAAATTACCTCTTCTTTGGAGACAACCTGATGTTGCAGTTTGAGGTCAGGCAGACCTGTGCATCCTAGTTTTGTCATTTACTAGCAAGGGACTTTAGTGTCGGAACTTTTCCTTCCTCACCTGAATAAAGAGTATTGTAATCTCCATCTCAAAGCACAATGTGAATATTGGAAGGATAGTCATCAGAACCCCCTGCACCCACAGGGGCTCAGTGGATGCTAGTTTCCTCTTGTGAATTGCCTAGGTCAAAATGCTTGGTACCACTCAGCCAAGGTCAGTGCTGTGGGTCCTGTGCCTATTTCTGACCAGGAAAGGCTATACTGTAGAGCCCTCGAGATCACAGGCTCTGAAAGCCAACTGTTTCCATTTGAATACTAGCTCCGTCCTTTACAGCCGTGTGACCTTGGGTAAGTTACTTCCTCTCTCTGAAACATCTGTCTCCACATCTGAAAGACAAGGATAGTAATAGTATTTATCTTGAGGGATTTTGTGAACACATGTGGAGTTAAGAATAATGCCTAGGCTTAGAACTGTTCAATAAGTATAACTATAATGTTATGATGTCCTGTGTATAAGTCTCTACTTGAAACTTAAACTCCTCAAGACAAGAACCGAAATTTCTCTCTCTCAAGCCTACAATCTCTGCCTTCTCATCTTGCTTGACTCCCTAGGCGTACTCTGGGATTTCGGCTGGTGGTGGTTTGCTCTCCCTGCCTGATGCCACCCACCACCCCATCTCCCAAGATCCCAGAGAGCGTGGGGACTTTCAGAACGAGCTCAGGGGGGTGGAAAGAGCAGCGGCCCTGGAGCAAGGCCCTGAGGCTCCTCTCCAGAATCCCAGGTCTTAGTAGACAGTGACGCCCAAATGCCCTCTGAAGCTGCTTCTGAAGCTGACTCTGCTTCTCCCTCAAGGAGCTCAGCAGGTCAGGTGGTGGTTCATGAGGAATTCACGAGATTTTTAGCTTGATGGCAGCACCTGAAACTACCCCCCCCCCCCGATTTTTCTATGTTTCTTTTTAGGTGAATAGGTGTATGAGGGCACATTAAGGTTTACGAAGTAAGAGACAGAAGTGCTTGCAAATTTTACTGCTCCTCCCTGGGGGCCTGTAAACAGTTCCCCTCAATCCTTTCCAAGACAATAAAATCTGGAAGAAGGTGAGCCCTGGGACCTGGGGGTGAGGGTGAGTCTGCTCCCAGCCTAAGGCTGAAACCCAGGGTGAAGCCATGGCAGCCCCCTCCCTTGCTCCATCCTCCATGGAAGGGGAGTAACCGGGGAACCCGTGGAGCTGAAACTGCCAGGAGCCCAGAAGGCCCGAGCTCCTTCAACTTGTTTGTAAAAACTAGAGAAGGAGTGGTCTCAGAGAGGCTGGAGTCTGCATGGGGACCCAGGAGGAGCCTTTGGAGGTTCTGCAGCCAGAATCGCTTATGAGCAAGAAGGTAGCATAGTGCAGTGGATGAGATTAAGGGCAATGACTCAGAAAGCTGGGTCTTCGTGCAGGATCTGCCGCTTACCACGCAAGTGGCCCTGAGCAAGTGACATGACCTCTCTCAGCCTGTTTCCTCATCCATCTTGGGGATAATGAGATATCTGGATGAATACATAAGGTGATCAATGTAAAGCTGCTAACACTATAGTATAGAATAGTAAACAGTATATTCAGTAAATAGAATAGTAAAGAATATAGTAAACATGAAAGAAACCAAGAGAAATCACTACTTAAGATGTCGTTTGAACACACATTTCCTGAGAGATTTGGAGCATGAAGCCGCATGTGGTTAATAATAATGATCTTAAAGATCCCCCTCTGTGTGTATGTCTTGGTGACAGGCTTGTCATCTTCTCAGACAGCTCAGAGGAAGCCCTCAAGGATATCAGTAGACATCAGTGGTGCTGAGACAGGCTAGCAGGCTCTCGAGGAGTTGGCATCTGAGGGGTCCACCTGTCATTGAACCGGTTTCCGCCTCTAGCTGCTCCCAGCACCAGACTGTTGCCCAGAGAGCGCTGTGAGCCCAGAGTCAGCAGTGCCTCCGCCTGTCTCCAACGGAGTTAGGGAGACTGTAACCCGGTGGCAGGCCAAGCAGCACATGGTGCAATTTAGCAAGGCGGAATCTGGACCTCTCACACCTGGGTCCAAAAACACACCTGCACAAAGAGAAAATGGGACCTGTGGTTGAAGTCTAACATCAAAGTTAAGGAGTCAGGGCTACCGGTCGGCAGCAATTTCTTCTATGATCCTTGACTGAGTTAGACTTCTTACTTCTAGATAGTTAAATTTTCATTTGTGGGCATGTTAACAGAACCACATTTCATTCCAAATAGTCCAAGGATGCTATAATAGATCGCTGACGTACTCTTTTTGGAAAAGTTACAAGGATATGCCTTCTGCCCAACCAGAAGATGAAGCTAAAACAAGAACTCAGAAATGGTGTAAAAAGGTTGCTAGTGGGCACTGAAATCAGTTAAAATATAGGGAAGACTAAATCATTATTTTAAACTTAAGACCATATGTCAAAGTCAAAATTATATTTGAAAGTCAATATTTAAAGTAAATAACAACAAGAATAATAATAATTCCATACCAATACTTTGTATCTAAAATGCCAGAGCCTGCTAACAAAAAGTGCAAAGTGGAAGAGGAAAATGGGAGGATGGTAAAAAAGAAAGTTAAAGTATGCTAAAAATTTTTAATTCAAACAGGAAGAGCTAAATTTAATACATGGTACATAAATTGTAAAAGCCTTAATGCTTTTAAAGTAAAAGCATTAAAAACACCCAACAAAAAACAAGAGACCAAGGAAAAATAAGGACATATAAAAAGAAACTTTAAACAAGAGGATAGAAGAATGAATTTAGCAGTTATAATTTTGTATATAAATGTGAGTTTTAAAAATATAAAAGTAAAACTCAAATTTAATCAGAATCAAAATTGAAACAAGGAGCCATCAAAATTTTAAGAAATGGATTATGAGTTTAAAACGAAATTAAAAAGGAAACTGTCACAGTATGAGGGACAAAAAATTAACTGGAATAGAGAAGCCCAGTTTCTAATGACAAAAATTCAACACACAAAGAGAAAAAAAGAAGACACAAAGAATAATCATTAAAAAGTTGACAGTGTTCATCTCCCAATTTTTAAATTACATGTGAGTTTTATTTTGGTTTATCTGCATTTTATCTATTTCTTCAATGTACAGAAAGAGAAAAAGAGTTACAGCTCCTTCTTTTTACTACTCTCCCCATTCCCAAAGAAGCGAATGCAGCTCGAGTGTCTCCTCTTCTGGAAGTTTCCCTGACCTTACAAATCCCACTCCTATATAGACCAAATTAGGTGCCCTTCCCAGGGATGTGCTGAGTCAGCTCCCACTGGCTAGAAAGCAGGGTGTGTCCATCTCTTCCCAAATGATGTACAGCAACACCAAACTGGTAGCTTGACATCTGCCAAGATGAGGGCATTTACACCATGGAAATCGGAAAACGCTACAAATCAAGGTCTCCTCCCCCGCCTAGAGCCAGTTGTTAAACATTTATCAACACACCACCATTTATGTCCCCAGAAGTCTGTGCATGTTTCTCTAATAGCTTTTGTCATCTTGTACCATAATGTTGAACTTGTTTTTCTCCACCACGAATTTGTGAACATCTAAGAGGTAAGACTTTCCGTGATTTATCTCTAACCCACACCACAGCATCTGGCACATCCTTGGTGGAAGGAAGGAGAGGAGGAAGAAGGAAGGAAGGGAAAGAAGGAAAAATAGAAGGAAGGGAGAGAAGGAGGCAAGGAAAGAGGGAGAGAGAGTGGGAAGGCAAGGAAGGATAAGTGCTTTCTTTCTTCAAATGCAATAAAATTGCCTAATTATCCCTAAATATCAACCACAGGCCATTCTTTGGAGCATGAAATTCTCCAACTAACTATTGCCAAGAGGAAGAGCTAGGCTTCCTCACTCCTGATTCCTAAGAAGGAAAAGGCTTTGAAAAGTGGCCACTAACTGCTGGAACTTCCAGCCAGACTGGATCAGGAAGGTAGAATGAGGCTGTTATTGAAAAGACATCTCTTAATCCCAGTTGGGATGGCAAATTCCAGTGTTGCTTAGAACACTTCCTGAGAATTAACAATTCTATCTGTTTCCTCATTCAGCACATGAAAACCATCAGAACTTTCCTTATCCATCACTTCTATCATACTTTGAGGACCAAGTATTGAGAAGGGGCTCCATAAATATAAAGTACTTGAAAAACTTACCTATTTGGTTCCTACCCCCTTTCAAAATGCATTGGAATCCCTTCAAGAATCATTTTGCTGTCATAGCTGATTAGGCATCTCTTGGTAGTGATTTACCTAAGTAATATGCTCATTATGATAATAAACCATAATATTTGATCATTAATGTAAACTCCCCTTCTTCATGAATATGTACACCCAGGCCAGAGGAAGCTCAAAGGCCAAGGAACTTGAAGTTAAACAAAACAAAACAGAAAACAGTAGCTAGCCCAGCTGGTTTAGCCAGTTTGTCTGATACATACAAGATACACCCCTAAGCTGTTATTTCTATTGTCCTATTCAAGTTCCTTCGGTTGTATGTGCCAGGACGTGTGTAGGGCAACTGCTGCTTAGAGGAAAGAAGGAAATGAAAACCACTAATTATTGAGTAGCCACTGGATTCATTCATTGGTTCAACAAATATTGATTGAATGATGCACTAGGCACTGTCCCAGCCCCTGAGGATACAGATGAATGGGGCAAACTTTTGGCATGTACAATCCATCGGAGGAAAGGGCCCAAGAGAAGTAATAAAAAGCAAATAAACAACCTAATTACAGATTGTAACAAGGTCTAGTAAGGAATGAAACAAAACGTTGTGGTACATAGTAAAGGAGAGGGATATATTTAGCAGGGACAGGTGAGATTTCTCTGAGGAGGTGACGTTTAAGCTAATGTATGAACTAAAGAGGGAGAAGAAGTTGGTCATGCAAAGGGCCAGGAGAGAAGCATTCTCAGGAAAGTAAACAGCGGGAACAAAGGCCTTAAGACGGGAAAGAGCTCAGCATGATCAAAGAACAGAAAGGAGTCTGTGTGGAGAGAGAAGTGAGCCGATGAGAGTGGGAGATGAAGAGGGAAGGCAGGCAGGTACCAAGAATGGAGGGCGTGATAAGGAATTTAGATTTTCAGTAAGTGCAAAGGGGAGCAATTGATGCATTTGCAGCTGCAGAGACTTGAGTTGGCTTCAATAAAAGTCCTCCTCCAAGTGTTGTGTGGAGAGCACACAAAGGGGACTGGGATGGGAGCAGAGAGACTAATCGAACTTCTGTGTGGACTCCCATTCAACATATTTTGGACTGAGAGGCACGAGAATTTAATGTATGTTCCCCAAATCCAACCCAAAGTTTTCAAACATGCATCCATTGGCCGAAAGGAAACATTTGGCATCTCCATGCCTCTCTCATACTTCTCGCTGTGAAATCTTGGACAAATTACATCACGTCTCAGAACCTCCGTGTCTGCATCTGTAAAAGCAGTAAAAGCTGAATCTTCCAGAGTATCCAGTAAATGTTATAGTCCTTGGTTTCTTGGAAAGGAAAATGACTCATATCTGTTGGAAATAGACCAGGTAACTCCAGGCAGTTCCCTGGGCTGGGCAGGCGACAGCCAAGCTTGGGTGGAGCCTGAATCGGACTAGGGTGGAGACCTGGAGAAGCCTGGGTACCTAATTATGCAGTGCAAAGTCCCACGTCTCAGGCTGCAAGCCTTCAGCTCAGGAATGTGGCTTAGGTGGGGCCTGCTAGTGATGGAAACAGCAGAGAGAACACTAGGAGGCCCTGGAAGAAAAAATACAGACGGATATTTAAATAATTGTAGGGTGGGGAAACATTGCTAAACTGGAAAGCAAAGGCAGAAAGCAAAAAGACAATGGCTGATAGAATTTATTTTATGGAAAATCCAAGATTATCCTACAAATCAAAAATAAAATCATGAGTAAACCAATTGAAAATGGGCAAAAGACATGAACAGGCATTTCACAGAAGAAGCACGAATAGTCAATAAATCTTTGGCAAGATGCTAAACAGTGTCAATGATCAGGAAAATACAAATCAAGGCAACTATTGTGATCTATAATTTTATACACATTCAACTGGCAGGAAAATGAAAGTTTATATTACAAAATTTTGGAGTGGATTTAGAGCTACTGGATCTCTTACACACTTCTGGTGGAGTGTAACATGGTATTATCACTTTGGAAAATAATTGAGTAGTGTCTTATAATAATAAATATTTATATATTCTATGGTCCAGCAATTCCACTCATAGATGTAATTATACATGTATGTGAGAACATACTACCAGGAATATTCAGAGCTACGCTATTCACAATAGCAAAAATCTGGAAATCACTCAAATATCCATCAATAAGAAAGTGCATCAGTAAGAATGGTACATTTATACAATGGATTATCATACAGTAGTCCAAACGAATGAGTACAATGATAGGACATGCAACCATGTGGATAAATTTTAGCAAAATGATATTAAATGGAAAAAAATACCAAAAGATTATAAGAAAATCCTTTAGACTACTGGAAAAGTTCCGCATTTTGCAAAGAGGAGGTAGTTACACAGGTGTTTACATAAATAAAAAATAGTTTCCCCAAAAAATTCACTGAACTATGTACTTAATACCTTGTGTACTTTATTGCATGTATAAATTAATAATAATTGTCTTAAAAAGGATTACATGCCCTTTTTATGAAATTACAAACCCACAAAATTTCCAAAACCGACCTTTTAATACTACAACTCTACTTTCATTTAATAAAAGTAAATAGAAGGAGATTGAGCACGATGGTGACCTCAGAGCAGAGGAGTTTTGGAGATGGATTGGGAGAGGAAAGCCATCTCTGTTCACATGTAGCTTCGTGTCAAGTCACAGCTGTAAATTGTCAGAGCAGAGATTCAAACACAGGTCAGCCTGCCGTGAATTAACCATCCTTGATTAACATTAGGCACCTCCCAGATCCCTGGTCCAGCCAGAATCCTGCTGCTCCCCTTAGGAACTTAGCGCTTTATTTTGAGTTGTACAAGGTCCTGAATGTCTACCGTTTCTCTGTTACTGTGAAGTTACTCACACTGCACGCCCAACTCTCGTAAGCTGGGAGGGGTAAATCAAAGAAAGCCAGAAATTTGCTTGACCAAGAGAATGCTGTAGAAATGAGATTTGGGGCTTCTGTGATGTCCTGAGAGGGCTTTCAGCTTCCATTTGGACATTTTGGGACACTCTTGGAACCCCACCACTCTGTTCTGAAAAGTCCAAGAAGTCCCTTGGAGAGGTCCACTTGAAGAGAACTGAGTCCTCCAGCTGACAGTGCTTGGCGAGCTCTGGCATCAACACCTAGCCCTGAGTAAGCCATCTTGGAAATGAATCCTCCAGCCCCAGTTGAGCTGGCCCAGCTGACAGCGTGGAGCAGAGAGGAGCTGACCCACCAACCCTTGCGCCAGTTGCTGATACATGAGTGAAATAAAGGATTGCTGTTGTTTGAAGCCACTAAATTCCGTATAGTTTGCTGTGTAGCGATGGATGACTGAAATGGTGTTCTTTCTTAAGCGACGAAGGAAAGAAAGAAGGACGGAAGAGAACAAGGAAGAAGGATTTGCCACTTCATTCCATGGAGAAAATTGCGTAAATGAGGAAATTCTCTTAGTAAGCAAATGCACCCTGACTCCTGGGCCTCTGTGGTGCCCTGGGCAGAGAGCAGGACAGCTTTGGCTCTGCATCAGGCTGTCTCTGATCCTCTCTCCTTGTCCTCAGCAAGACTGGAATGGTAAAAAGACTGAAGTTCCTGATGCGATCCTATGCTTGTCCGGACACTCGCAAGAGCCAATGTCTACAGCAGACGAGCAGAAGTTTTATTTATGCACTTTCTCGTGTATTTATTTATCCTGTCAAAGGCATTTTCAAACTTGTCATTTTAACCTCAAGGAATTTTTCATCCATTTTGGAATTTCAATCACCATGTCCCTGAATGGAGAAGGCGACGTAGGGGCAGCCAAGCTCCTTTGAGCAGCATAAATCCCATGGCCTCTGCCTCCAGGTAAACTAGTCCCCAGTGACCTGCTGCCAAAAGCATTCCACCAAAGGAAGCTGGACCTTGGTCATGAAGTGACATCCTTGTGCAAGATGCCCATCTGAATGGTGGCTTCTTTCTTCTTGAATTGCAATTAAATCCTAATAAAATACTCTCCTTTCAGGATCTCTAACTTCTGGAGTGGCAAATAGAATGTAAGAGTCCACCTGGTCCAGACACCTGACTCTAGGCTGAGACATAAACAAATGTTCCGGGACACCTGGAATGTCAGTCATTTGCCTGTTTGTTCTTGAATCCGTTCCCGCTCTTCCTCCGCTCAGCTCTATATCGTACAGGCCCGAGTCCTGCAGATTACATATCCCAAATCCCATGAAAGTGGCTTCTGATTAGGGTTGACCAACCCTCAATAGAGGTACTAGCGGGAGATTGGAGGGGAGGAGGAAAGGAGAAGCCAGGGTATTCCTCCCCATCACTCTCTCTTTCAGGCCAGTGAGTGGAAGGCTTCCGTGGCTCCCAGTGATGCAGGGAAGCCCTAGCTCCCAGGTTCCCAGCTCTGTTAACTCCACCTCCGCCCTTTACACATTTATGCCATTTCTAAGCTATTGGTGTCTTATTCCTGATGCTCTGGCACCAACAGTCACTTGTCTTGCACCATTTCCTTAGCTGCTTCTACTCCAGATTAAACCCTTCAAACTCCCATACCTAAAGGTGCTGAGATACTTTAGAGTACAGAAAGACCTTCTCCATTCTACTTTTCTTCAACTTGGTGCAGTCACGCATTCTCCCATCCACAAGCCCAGCTATCCCACTGACACCCATTAAGTCAGCAGGGCTTGGATCTGAGTTCCTTGGGCCAGCACTTATTTAGCTCTTAAATGTCCCATTTTAGAGTGTAATTCTCCTTCTATGGGTAAGCAACTCCGGGTCAATTTACATTAAGTCCCTAAAGGTTTTGACTGTGCTGCATAAGTATTTTTATCACTAACACCCCTGTTGTCATCAGAAATATAGCATCTGAGACAGAAAGGCATAGGAGGAAAGCCCTGGCCCCATTCACTCTTCCCTCTTCCATCCATCTATCTACCCACCATCCAACCCCTCATCAATTCAAATGAGTTTATGGATTAAGTGTAGAGATTTTGGAATCTGAATGAATGGGAATTAAAATACAACTCACTACTTTCTTTTAACTGCATGAATTTGACAAATTATTTACTTTTCTGAGCCTCAGTTCATCTTCCGTAAAATGGGAAACAAATATCTACCTCATGGGATTATTGCGAGGATTAAAAATTAAGATGTACAATGTACCTGTACTTCATAAGTGGTACTTAACCTGTTATTCTAACCAACATCTGCTCGCCGGGTGTCTCATGCATGCCTGGCTCTGTGCTGGGTGGTGAGGCCTCTGAGTTTCTCACGTTGACCTGAGACAGTTTAGACTATCAACAATCAGAATGGAATAAACCATTTATCCACTCTGAGCCTCAGTTTTCTACTCTGTAAGATGGGGTTGGTAATGATAACTACCGATTGGTAGCTGTTGTGAGGAATAAGTCAAGCAGTCCCTGTAAAGTGCCTAGCACAGGACCTGGAATACAGCTAGCACTGGATGATAATGTGTATAGAAGAAGGAGGAGGAGGAGGAGGAGAAAGACAGAGAAGAAGACGACAGTGACAATGATGATAAGGAAGCTGTCCCCAGGAGCAGTTCACAGGTGCCTCTGCCTGGAAGTGAGTCCAGATAAATCCCTTGCAAAGCCTGAAAATTCACATTAATTAGTCTGTCCTGCTTCTGTTGTTTAAGCAACACTAAGGTCCATGGAAAACAGAATCCATGATGACAAACCTGGCCTGATTTCCACGGACAGCGAAGTCATATGAGGTTGAACAAGTCACTGATGGACCACCAGTAGGGGCTGCCAGCCTTCTATATGATGAGTGCAAGACCTAGCCCTCTCTGAACGTGAGCCCTCTCTGTGAAAAGGAAAGATACCATAGGCCCAGACGCGACTTACTGTAACACAGCAAGACTGCATTAGATAATGTCTACGAAGCACTTTGGACTCCCTGGAGAACGGCCATCTATAAATAGCAGGTGGTGGTATTATTATTAATCAGGCAACCTCTCATTGAAGCTAATTGCTACTGAGACCGATGGGACATTTACCTGGGTGTAGCCTAGGAATCAGGCTTTACAGCAGCAAAGCATGATTTATTCATCATTCGATTAGCGGCCAACAAAGAAGTGCATCTCATAAAGAGAAGAGATATTTATTGTCTACAAGAAAGCCCAAAAGGGAAAAAAATATTATGTGCTTTTCTGGTCATAAAGACCTGGGTTCCAATCCCACCCTCCCCTCTGACTATGTACATGATAATAAGGTAACTTCACGTTTCTGGGCCTCAGTTTTTTCATCTGTAAAAGAGAAATGATAGTTCTTACCTTAGACAGGGGTTCATGAAATGAGGTAATGAATGGTCAGTCCCAAGCCTACCATTAGACATGGGATAACGGTGGTGGTTACAAGGCCAATTTCAAATGCTTAGGGCTTGTCATTTGTCACTATAAACTTCTAAGCTACTAAATAAGTCTTGTCTACACCACCCTTTGCCTTATCAAGTCCGAGCTTTTGTAACCAAGGAAGTAGGCCTAGTTTTCAGGCCAAAAAAAGAAATGACAGATATCTCAACAGAAATCGAAGAATAGACATTCATCAGACCCCTATGCCTTGCCCGTCTCTGAATAAGATTGAATATCTACATCCTAATTCTCTGCCCAAGCATGATTCCAACCGATGAAGAATGACCGTGGCCAACAGCTGACTTTTCTGCTGCATGAAGTCTCACAGTAGCTGCCTTCCCCAGCCTCTCCTTGCTAGCCGGTCATTGGAGGAGAAATTGCCTCATGTTCTTGGATTGACCAATGAGTGAGAGACAGAAGCCACTATGAGAGGCTGCATTCTAGGTCTGCAGAGACCATAAAGCTGCCCCAAATAAACACTGTTGGCCCATCCTCTGTGAGGAACCATGGATCACAATGTCACCACATCATGAGACACACTCCCTGGGGCTCAGTAGAGCACAGTTAAAAAAAAAAAAAAAAAAAAAGGGGGGGGGGCGGGTAAAGAAAGGAAAGGAAGGAAAAGAAAAATAGGAAAAAGAAAAAAAATGACACAATCAGACTAGAAGTCCACTGCATTAGTTTTCCATTGCTGTTATAACAAATAACCTCAAACTTAGTGACTTAACACAAATTTAATATCTTACCGCTCTCTAGCTCTCACTAGGCTAAAATCAAGGTGTCGGTTGGGCTGTGTTCCATTCTGAAGGCTCTAGGAGAGAATCCATTCCCTTCTCTTTCCCAGCTTCTATAGGCCACCCACATTCCTTGGCTTGTGGACCATTTCCTCCATCTTCAAACCAGCAATGTCACATTTCTCTGGCCTTTCTTCCATTGTCACATCTCTTTCTGACCACATTCAAGAAAGCGTCTCTGTTTTTAAGCACTCATGCCATACTATTCGGCTCACCCAGAAACCCAGGATCATCTCCCCATCTCAGGGTCAGCTGATTGGCAACCTTAATTGCATCAGCACACCATAATTCCCTTTTGCCATGTAAGGCAACAACGTTTTCACAGGTTCCTGGGATTAAGACATGGACATTTTTGGTAGGTCATTATTCTGACTACTGCAATCAGTAAACTGGAGTCCCTGGGCTATTTTTATCTGAATCACCAAGGGAGGTTGATAAACACAGAGAATCAAAGACCACGCCCAAGACCTTCGGAGTGTGCCTGTTTTAGGGCTGGGGCAGGCATCTGTCATGCTCTGCAGGTAGTCATATGCACAGTCAACTTTGAGAAACTCCGCTCTAAATAGTCCCCCAACAAGACCATTATCTCTCATCAACAAATTTACAAGTTTCTGAATTCTTTTTTTTTGCTCTGTTTGAATTTGTTTCTCTCATCAATTGATAAGGCTGCTTGTGTTTAGAACAAAAGATTCCAATGTTAGATTGTTTAACAGTGTATCAAGTAGCTAAGGCATCTACTCTGAAAAATTAGGGACCAATTTTAGTCCAATAAATGTATCTCCATCACCAAAGAATTTCCTTGTTTGTTTCTTCATGCCTTGAACAATCGTTTATCAAGATCTTTGTGTCCGGTAAAGCCTGTGCTTGCTGATGGAACACTTAGATCAGTTTGTAGCCCCTCAGTAAGGAGCCCAAACTCTACTAAATGGACACACATGGGACTTGGCCTGAGTCTTTGAGACTCTAATCTACAAAGACTTCTATCGTTTTCTTTCCTGGATCCAATGTCAATCCACTCAGAACATAAGGCGCATAGCACTGTGTTCTCCACTTCTAGGAATGAGGCATCCTGTGCGTCTAGTCCCTCTCAGCCAGTTTCCCTTATAGTAACTGAAACATCAGGATACCTGGGCTAAGGACACCAGGCCAGCAAATAATGCTGCATCTTTAGTCTGTGGACCTCCCACACCCTCAAAGCTGAAGCTGCCTTCTTGTCTGTTCATGACAACAGTGAATGGAGGAAGTCACAAGAAAATAAAAACTTATAAAGAACTTACTATGCTGGCTCTTCATCTATTACTTCATTTAGTCTGCCCAGTTCTGGAAAGTGGACCTAACTATGTACACTGACCCATGGGGAAACTTGGTACTTTGCCCATTAAAAGCTATTAAAAGCAGTTCATCTGGAATTCATTCAAAAACTCTTCTCCCTCTCTTGGTTGTAGGATGTGCTCAGAGAAGTGCCTGAACCCTGATAGTCATCAATGCTCCACTCCGGCCATGACCATGAAAACCAAAACTGGAGCTTAGACCCAGTTGACTAGAGAATTGGAAAAGGCAAGATGATTTGTTGAAACATCTAGATTTGGAGGGATAGAATTCTTTATTCCCCTTTTTTAACAAACAACTGACTTAAGTCAGAGAAAGCTGTGAAAGTCTACATGCTTATGCAACTCTCAACACTTTAGGATATGCACAATCAAGGAAGTAGACGGTAAAAATACAAGTGGCTGGGGGCTGGCCCCGTGGTGTAGAAGTTAAGTTCACACACTCCACTTCAGCGGCCCAGGGTTCCATGGTTCGGATGCTGGGTGAGGACCTATGCATTGCTTATCTAGCCAAGCCGTGGCAAGCATCCCACACATAAAGCAGAGGAAGATGGGCATGGATGTTAGCTCAGGACCAATCTTCCTCAAAAAAAAAAAAAAGATATACATGGCTGACTATCCATCAAATAATTAATTAATAAAAAATCAATTTCATTAATTTTCAAAAGAAAATTTTGAGTATCTAGCATTTGCCAGACTACACCTCACAGAGACACTATACCTTACAGAGCTTAGAATCTAAGGGTGAGCAATCATCAAACAATTATTTGTTTGAGTCATATGAAATTACTAACATTTGACTATTTCACTTATAGAAACAGCATTTCACGTAGTTCAACCTATAGTTACACAATCAACTAAATTAAAATTGTGATTAGAGCTATGGATGCTATAAAACAAGAGGGGATATTACATTTAAAAACTGAAAGACGAGCCCTGTGTCGGGAGCACAAGAGGTGATAGAGATCAGCATGAGATGTATCCATAGTGGAAGGCATGGATCAGGCAGGGTCTTGTGGACCAAAGTGAAGAATTTAGACTTAACCTGATGGGGAATAGACAGGATTCATTTCCACTCATCAGACATTTTTTATATTTCAGGCACCAAGCTAAGCACAGAAGGCAAAAAGATGCACGACACACAGACTTTACTTAGTTGAAGAGACAGGAATGGGAGATAAACAAAGAAACCACAATGCGGTGTAATAAGTGGCAGTATAAAGGTATGTAAAATGCTGAAAGACTGCAAACACCCACAAGGTCGGAGATGGGGTGACATGTGAGATAGGTTTTGACAGATGAGCAGGTGGACCACAGGTAAAGGGAGGAGCAGCACCTACAAAGGCGGCGAGGCCCTCAGCATGGCGCACCATCTTCCCTCCGAGCCAGGCCGTGCTGTGGTTTTGCCCCAGTCTAATCATTCTGCACAAGCACAGCACTTTCCCGTACTCCTTAGATGGCAGAACAAAAAGGACTTTCCAAACACAACGCATGAAGGGGGTCTTAAAATGTTAAACACTTTTCTTCCCCATCACCTTCTTCCTCTTCTCACCCTCTTTGCGATGAGTGACAACAAAGTATAGCAGAAAGGAGAGAGGCTGTGGGTTCAAATCTCAGCTCTGCCTTGTAAGGTCTGTGAGACGTTGAGCAAATGAAGTCCTTAAAAGCAGGTCGGTAATCTCTGCCTCACATGGCTGTCGTAAACCTGAAGTGAGTTAATATATGCTCCAGGCAGATAACAATAACAGATAATCTTTATTGCGTTCTTACTGGGAATTTGCCAAGAACTTGATAAGATTTTCTCATTTACTCCTCACGACATCCACACGCAATAGATGCTATCATTTAACTCATTTTACATGGGAGGAAACTGAGGCATGGAGATGAGCTGGCTTGACTGAAACAGTATTATAACCCAGGCAGGCTGATGCCAGAAACAAAATGTCTAACAGTTATCTTCCAGCCCCTTCTTGTCCTCAGAGACTCTTAATTATTTGTGGGTCTTGGATCCTTCAGAGAGTCAATTTCTCTCCCAGAAAAATGTTCATACATTTTGTATAGACATTCAAGGGACTCCTGGAGGCCCCAAAGTCCACCCACAGACTCCAAGTTTGTAACCCCTGGGACACCCAACCACCAGGCCACCCTGTAGAATGAACTGACAGCCTCCATGTGGGTGAGGAGGAAGGAGAGAAAGAAGCAGAAGAGTGATCCAGAAAAAGTGCTCCAACTTGCCCAGACTGGTGGAAGCTGGGGTCTGCCTGGGGAGGAAGGCAGGCGCAGAGCACCCTGCCCCCGGAGGAGAAGGAGGAAGGATGCGTCGGCTGACAACCAGTCAGTCAGGGTAGGGTGGACTGGCTTCGAGCCAGAGAAGCCCAGAGCATCTGACTCAGGGCAGGGGTCACTGAGGCCATAGTGCCTGCCAGGGAAGCACAGGGGAGAAACCCGACAGGAGCCAGCGCCGTGTGCAAGTGGCAGCAACAGCAGGGCTCAGCCTGGGCCGGAGGGCTGGGTGGTACTGGGACAGCCCAGCCATGCGTCTGCAAACCAGACCAGCCCTGGCCTGGGGAGGCTTGGGGAGGTCCTGGCAACACTCCCTTCTAAGAGAGGAGGCTGGCCAGGATAGGCTCCCAGGAGGCCTGGGATGGGGATGGGGCCAAGCCAGGGTGAGGCCACTTCCCAGCAGCCCATAGGGATGAGGGTCCCAGGCTATCCTGGGAGGATTAATTCAGCCCATGTTGGGCTGGGGTTGAAGGGGTTGCCTTCTTCTACCTCCTAATAGGGGTTCTTCTTTTCTGGCAGGATTTTCAAGTATTTATGAAGTTGTTTGGGTTTTGTTCAACTTTTTATTTTGAAATGATTATAGACTCACCAGAAGTTACAATAGTAATAATAATAATAATGGTAGCATAAGGAGTCCCTTGAATCCTTTGCCCAGCTTCCCCCAACAGTGGCATCTTATAACTTCCATATAACATCAAAACCAGAAAATTGACATTGGTACAATACTGTTAACTACCCTGTAGTCCTTATTCAGTTCCCAGATGTATGTGAAGCTTTAAATCAAGGGTTTGCATTTACAGGGCGTCCCCTCAGTGCTGAGCCACCTCCCAGGCCTGTGAAGAAAGGACAGTGTTGGTTTGATTGGGAGGCAGAACAGGAGACAGAGGTCAGGAGAGAAAAACAGAGACCCAAGCAGCAGCCATTCCTTGGGTCACAATTGCAATCATACAATATGGCTCCGACACAGGGAAACTTGACCTGGCACCTTCCCTGAATCAGCCACAGCACGATACACAGGTTGGGTAGGATCTTGGCACATATCTGGTGGCTCCTGGGCCCACTTTCTTTGCTTATATAAGTTGAATGGTCGCCTCCCAAAAACCTTGCCCAGAACCTGTGAATATAATCTTATTTGTGTAGAGGGTCTTCGTGGGTGTAATTCAGTTGAGGATCTTAAGATGAGATCATCTTGGATTATCCGCATGGACCTTAAATCCAAAACAAGTGTCCATAAAAGAGGAAAGCACAGAGAGAAGAGATGGCCTTCAACATGGAGGCAGAGATTGGAGTGATGCGGCCACAAGGAATGCCAACAGCCACCAGAAGCTAGAGGAGACAAGGAAGGACGCTCCCCTAGAGCCTCTAGAGAGAGCACAGCCCTGCCAACACCTTGATTTCAGACTTCCAGCCTCCAGGACTGTGACAGAACACATTTCCGTTGGCATAAGCCATCGAGTTTGTGGTCATTTGTTACGGCAGCCCTCGGAAACTAATAAATTCTTATAACTCAAATCACCCATCCACACAGCTCTTCACCTTTCACAAAGCAAACAGACAGACGTTATCCAGTTTGTTCATTACCTAGGCAGGACTTCTGATCTCACTTTACCAACAAGGAAACCAAGGCACAGAGTCCAAGGATGCAAAACTGCTAAATGATTGCGCTATGACTCAAATCCACCCCTGGCTCACTCCCAAAGCGGTGATCTTTGCTAAGACCGTGGAGGCCTCATAGAGGGACAGCTGGTTGCCTGTTAGAGCAAGTTTCTGTTCTAAAGCTTTGACCTCTCTCTATTAAAAAAAAAAAATTGCCTACCGACAAATCTGGGAATCTGAGAAAGGACATTTACTTGGTAATCCTCGCACTCACTGTGCCTCCATCTGGGACGAGAGCTAGGTGAATTGCTGAGGAGGAGGGTGCAGTCACCTGGTGCAGCAGACCCTTGGGGAGGAAGATGGAGCCTGAATTCCCCCAACGGAATATCCACTGGCTTCTGCGGCAGCTGTGGGCAGCTGCTCTCTCCCAGAAGACGCCTAAAAGTCCCCTGAAAAACAAATTCTAAGCCAGCCAGTCCCCTCGGTGCCTCTGCAGACCAAGTCAGGCAAGCCATCCTTGCAGCCCTGGCCTCGCCTCTTGGAGCCTGTTCTCCCTACACATCTGTGCTCAGAGTCCAAAGACTTTATTTTTTATTTTTTTGAAAAGGCATTACATATACATAAGAGGGGAAAAAATCAAACAATTCAAAAAGATAAAATAGGAAATACTTCTCTCCCTCTGAGATACCAGTTCCTGAATTCTCCTCCCTAGGGAACAACTATAACCAGTTTCTGGGGTGAACCAGGTCTCTACGCCAGTGTGGACAGTTAAACATCCTTGTTTTACACAAAAGAGAGGACCCTGCCTGCCTCATCCTACATCTTTTTCCATTTGATATAGCTTGAAGATTTTCCCATAACGGTACACATTCTTGATAGCAGTTTCTATAGCATTCCTTTGCAACATAAACTGTAATTTCTGCAACGTGCCCCCTGTGCAGCAACACTTGGGATGTTTCCAATATTTTCTCACCACAAACAGTGCTAGAATGCATATCTTGCACACTTACCTTTACACGTATGTAAAAGTATGTCTGTAGCATCAATTTCTGAAAGTGGAATTGTTGTCTCAATGCATACAGGCATTTTAAAATTTAATAGATACTGTAAAATTGCCCTCCAAAGGGGTTGTAGAAATTTATACACCCAGCCAGTGGTCAGTATCTGTTTGACTGCAATTGTACCATAATGGTGTGTTATCAAATCTTTTATCTTTGCAAATCAGATAAATGACGGTAACCTTGAGTGTTATGAAGGGGCTGGTGGTATGACAGGAATGTGCATATATGTATGCATATGTAAAAGTCATTGAACTGTATGTTTAAAGTTAGTGTGCTTTAGGTACTTCATTGTATACACGTTTTACCTCAATAAAAAGGAAAAGGAAACAATATAAAGGAAAAACAAGATGTTGAGATTAAAGAATGATCAGGTCTTCTCCTTCAGTAGAGTGGTCTTGAAATGCCTAGGTGAAACCCGAAGGACGAGGAGGCTCCCACGCAGGAGTCAAACATGTGAAAGAGGGTTTCAGACACAAGGAAGAGCATAGTCAAAGGACAGGGAAGGAGCCTGCCTTATTTGAGGAAGTGAAAACAGCAAGCTAGGGAGACTGGTCCCAGATGAGGTCCAGAGGTTATCAGGGGCCAGATCAAACAGGGTCTCTTAGGCAAGAGGTCTGGATTACTTTTCTCATTGCAATGGGAAGCTATTGAAGGAATTGAAGCATGTGAGTGGTATGATCCATTCTTCTTTTTTTTTTTAACCATATGGCTCTATATGGAGGTGGGCAGAAATGGAAACTCAGAGATGATTTAGTAGGCTGTTGCATTCTTCAAGCTGAGACATGGGGGTGGCTTGGATCAGGGTGGTGATAAAAATGGGGAGAAGTGGGAGGATTGTAGATATATTTAGGAGGGTTGATCTATGGGACGTCTACACAGATGGTCCATACGATGAAGTATTAACAGGGCAATGAGAGAGAGGGTAGAGTTGAAAGACACTGCTAGCCTTCTGGCTGGGCCAAGTAGATGGGTCATGGCACTATGTACCCAAAGAGGAGAAGGCTTAGGTAGGTCTTGATTGAGGCTGTGGGGAGAAGAATCAAAAGTGTGGGCTTGATCATATTAACTTGTAGAGACCAGATGCACTAACCTGGAATCACCCAGGAACTGGGCCTTGGAGGGCTGTGAAATGTCCACCTCCACATGCATTTGTATAACTCAAACCACCATCACCTCTGCCCCAGGCTGAAACCCAAGGATTTGTAGGCAGTTTTTTTTGTAGACGTGGCATCAGATGTCTCTGTTTCATGAGCACAGC
Source organism: Equus quagga (assembly GCF_021613505.1). NCBI lineage: Eukaryota > Metazoa > Chordata > Mammalia > Perissodactyla > Equidae > Equus > Equus quagga. The sequence continues at coordinate 92,305,848 of NC_060278.1, forward strand.
CCTTCTCACCACAATTGGACTCTAAACTCTTCAGGGGCAGAGGCTAAGTGTTAAACTCCTAAACCCCTAGGACCATAGCATATGCTCCCCAAATGGGTATCTGGCTGAGTTGATGGCTCTTCACAGATTTAGCTCAAGGGATCTCAGAAGAAAAGCAGTCAGCCTTGCTCAGATCATAATCCAATAGAGACAACATGGGCCTGGCCATTGTCAGGAGGAGAAAAGAAAGTCCCCTCAAACTCCTGATCCCACTGGAATCAGAACTCTCCAGTGGAATTGCTTCCAGTATCCAGATAACCAGACCCAGAAAAGACCTTGGTCAATGGTGATGGGCCAGGTGCTACCTTCACCCGGTGGAAACTGTAGAAGTTTCAAGCAATCCCACAGAAGGCCTGAGCCATTTTCTTCTGGGCCAAGCCCTGCCACCACCCTATTAATCCTATGTCAAATATGCCATCAAGAGAGTCAGTAAGGTTCCTAAACGTGGCTTCTTTTGTCCATCCCACAACTAGCCATTACCATCATCCTCCCACCTCCATGTTTAGTCCTTCCAATCTATCCCCTGCAGGGATGCTAACGTACAAATCTGATTATTCCACTTCTCATCTTAAAAGCCTTTGCTGGTTCCCATTGCTTTTAAGGTAAAGCCCAAATTACTCACGCCAGCACATATGGCCTCTTATGATCTGGTCTCTGTTAACTTCTCCACCATCTTATTTACTCATATGCCCTGAGTTCCAGACTCATAGACTTTCTCCCTGTTCCTCAACTATTCCAGGCCCCACAACTTTGTCCCTTGGCTCTTCTCTTGAAAGGGCTATTTCATGTGGAAAAAAAAAATATGAGAAGATGCTAAGCCTTATCAGCTCACTGGGGAACACAAATTAAAATGGGGTAGTCTAGTCTTTTCCACCAGTAAATTGGTAAACATTTTAAAAGATTTAGAATATCCAGTGGTTACAGAGGGAAAAGAGGCTGTGCATTACTCAGTTGATAAAGCATAAGTAAGGGTAACATCTCAACATCCACAAGGCTGATGTGCTTTGATCAGCCACCAGACTCCACTGAAGCACTCGTATAAATATATATGTAAAACATGCGTACTGCAGTCTTATTTGAAGTCATTGATGGCACATCCAAACCATTGACTTCTATGAAATTGTTAAAGAGAATGAAGTGTATTTGTATGGACTGATTTAGAAGGATATTCATGATATATTGTAACGCTAAAAAAAAAGTTTGTAAAATAGGGTAAGATCCCCGTTTTGGCAAAAACTAAGAGAGAAAATTGGTATGCACGTCATTTCCGCTCATGATGGCTTCCCCTAGGCAGTGGGAGTAGAGTTGTGAGCAGGTAGGAAAGACTTTCACTTTTACTTTTTTTTGCTATATAATTAACATTTTTTTCCACAAACATTTACTCCTCTTGAAATTAAAAGAAGACGTACATAATAAAAAATAATTAATGAAAATCTTTAAAGGGCTCTAGGGCAAAGAGTTGGCAGTGACGATGGCTGCCAATAGTTCAAGAAGAATCAAGCCTCAAAGAACACGGGAGATTGCTCCCCAAGATCTGAGCGGGGATGGTGCAGGGGGTTGGGGAAGGGAGAGAAGGCCATTTATGCTCAATTGAAAGCCTCAATTCGAAGAAGCCTGCAGGTTAGGCACTTCCGGTGATGTTTTTGTGGAAAAGAGCAGCAAGATGTCACAAGAACTGACTGATATCAAAATGTGAACAGTGTCTGGGCCCCTGTGAAGATTGCTCAGGACTGCCAATGTCCTGGGACCCATCATCTGCCCTTCACTTAGAGCCATCAGCTGGATACCTGGCCCTGCTGGAGCCAAGCCTTGTCCCTACTCGTGTGACCTGGGGGAAGCGTCCGCTGGAAACAGAAGTGCAGGATGAACACCTTGGGAGAGAAGTGATACCCAAAGAAGATGGGATGCGGCTAGTTTAGAGTACGATGTGGTGCTTGAACTTCACATCCATCCTTAGTGCTGCCCCAAAGTCTCCTGTCCGAGGCTTAGGGTGAAAAGAGAGCAAAGAATGGAAATAGACAAGGTGCTGGTCACGTTCTTTGTCTTGATCTGGGTGCTGGTCACATGGGTGTGGTCTGTTTGAGAAAATTCAGCATCTGTACACTTAAGATATGTGAAAATATGCATATTGTACTTCAATAAGAATTATTTGGAAAATTAAATAGAAAGAGCTGTATCAATTTAAAAAAAAAAAAAAAAAAACAGAAGACAGGGAGGATCTAGGAAGAAGAATACTTTAGACCCCAGGAGAACAAAAGGAGAGGAAACTGTTGTTCACGCAGGCATCTTGAGGGTCCCAGAATCAGTCTCAGCATCAGCAGAGGCCACAGTGATGGTGGTGCCCCCCAAGCCATATCTGTAAACATACAGATAGAGTTACAGATGCAGCCATAGAGACAGATAGAGACACAAGTTTAGATACGTGAGAATTGTACTCGTATATTCGATGTTAATAGAAAAATATCTGAAAGGAAACACACTAAACTAAGGACAGTGGTTACCCTGGGTGAGTCGTTTTTATTTTTCACTTCATTTATTTCTTTGTCATTTGATTATTTTTACAAAAGACATATTTTAAAAATCACTTTACAACTTTGTAAGGTCTTTTCTCCTCTTGCTTGTTGACAAACCCCTTATAGACCCTTTAAAGGACAATATTGTCCCCATGACATTTTCTCTGACTGCTTGGTACAAATTTTCTCAGTGTTCTCTTTCTCCTCCCAGACCGCTTGTGCCAGAATGGCCTGGGGAGATGGTTAAGTATGTGGATTCCTGGACCCCCTTCCCAGACTTTCTGAGGGGAGTATTTGGGACCCTCGAATCTATATTTTAAAGTGATTCTGTTGCTCACTATAGTTGGATCATCTCTGAGTCAGACAGCATATTTCTCTTTTCTAGGTGCCTACGCTTCCTTGCTCCATTCATCCTGGGGCGCAGGATTTGTTTGACCCGTGTCTGTCTCCACTAGACTGTGAGCCTCTCGAGGGAAACGACTCTATCCAATTCTACTCAGTTGCTTCAGCATCTAACACAGGACCCGTGACACGAGGTGCCCAATAAATATGTGCTGAATGAATCAATCAATCAATTAATCAGTCAATCAACAACTGCAATCATCTCACAACCATTGAGTTCCCAAGGATGGGTCCTTCCTGGTGGGCCCAGTACAGATACAGAGCTGGGCATGGTTCACTCTGAGGAGCTCCAGCCTATGATCCCAGGCTGCTCTGCGTGGAGACAAGCCAGACTTGGCCAAACAATAGGAAAACCCCAAAAGCCAGTGGAACCAGCCAGAGGAGTGACCCAGTAACCCAGATTACAGGGTTCAGCTTCCGTGAGTCAGGCTCTTTCTTCGTTGACCTTAAAAGGACTGTGGCATAATTCACAAGCCACATGGTTCCCAAGAGTAAGGGCCCTTAAGACCCGCAAGTTCCAACTCTCCTAACAAAACAGAACGCTGTTTACAAGCCTGCACTGTGGGGCTGTCAAGCTGGGTTCAATTCCTTGTTCGCCTTCTAACTGTGGATCTGGGGTTGGCTCTACTATGAGCCTCAATTTCTCCATCTGTAAAATGAAAACAACAATAGTACTTAACACAAAGGATTGTTGTGTCAGATTAGTTCCTTCGTGCAACAAATATCCATTAAGCTCTCACTGTGTGCCTGGCACTAAGGAGACAGCAAAAAACAAGACAGGCAGAAAAACCTTGTCCTTGCAGGGGTTAATTCATGGAAAGCAGAATCTGAGTGCAAAGCAACTCCTCCAGGGGGCCAAAGGAGACTCTACATAGAGACCCACCATAAAGAGGAGACTTGGAGGCGACAACCAGCTCCGGGAACTATGAATTAAGACACGCAAACAGGAGGATAACAGAAGTCACCTCCAGCTCCTTGGCAATGTCCAAGGGGGCACTGTAAACTGCCAATAAATAGAAATTTTAAAAATTGCAACTCTAGTCTGCTCAGCTCACTGGGGTGGCCTGCAGAGGTGGTGCCTCTTAGGGCCCAGGAGAAGCCCTGTTAACAGAGCCCTGTGGGAGGACTGGATGCCAAAATGTGCCCCAGCCGCAGCGTGGGTCAGCGAACTCCCCTGGCTCCACTTCTTGGAAATAAGTAGCTCCCTTTTGCCAGAAGAAAACAAACTTAAACAGGAAAGCGCTTCATGATTCAGTGGATAACTCAGGGCCCTTGAGGCGTGAGTGGGCCTGAGCGTGTCTGCTGTGGTTTCCACGCACCCCATTACGTGGGGGAGACAGCAGGGTTTCCTGGAAGTGAGCACAGCCTGCCTTCGTGTGCGTTTATGCCGTGTCCTGTTTTAGATGCGTGTGCTTACGTGTACCGCTATATGTTTGTACACACATGTGGGGATGCGTCCACATATGTATGTGTGCGCTCCCATGTGGGTTTGTGAATATATGTGCCTCTGGGGTTCTTGCCTGAACTTCTGAGGATCTGCGTTTATAACTTCTATGTGCATTCCTGTATATTTGTGTCCGTGCGTGTGTTGGTTGTATGCACCTTTGTGCGTGTGTCTGTGTAAGGGCACTTGGGTAATTGTGAGCACGCTTGAGAGAGGAGCAGGGAGAGGAGAGGGGAAGCAGAGACATGGTAGAGGGTGGGGTTCAGAGCCTGCTGGGAAATGGAGAGTATATGCTGGGCAGGGACCCGAAATGTTCCTGTCACTGCCAGGGGTGTGGTGAGGAAACAGACCCACAGAGTGTCCAATTGGGGCCTCCAGAAATGGCCTTGGGGTTCTCGCAGGTCTGGTGGCTGCTCTGACCTCAGGGAAGAAGGCAGCTTCCCGGGCATACAAAAGCCCAGGAAGGTCCCCCTGGGCTTCTCTGTGGCCTTCCCCAGGGAAGCTGGCCCATCAAGTTCTGCACAAAAGGACTTAGAGTCAGGCAAATCGGAGACCCCTAGTCAGCCCCTGACTGCAGGAATTAAGTCTCTTTAACAAGAAGGGGACAAAGGCTGCCCCCCACTCACGGGCGCTGATCAGGTCATCTAGGAAAAAATAGACCTGTGAACCTGGCCTGTCCTCAAGGCCCTGGCCACTGGTCATCAACAAGGGGATACTTTGTGGATGACACTGCACATACTCCACACCCACCACCCACCCCAGGGGAGCAAGGCCTAGGCTGGACAATCGAGAATGAGTTATTCCCATGCAGGAATTACAATGCTGGAGGCACTGCCATCAGTTGAGGAATCTAGACCGCCCCAGGGGAAATCCTCTGGAGAATTGTGGCACTGGGCTGACTAATGAGAGTGAGGGGGTGGGTGCAAGGAGGACAGTGAGGTGAGAAAGAAGAACATGCCAGAGAGAAGGTGCTGGCACTCTAGGACCCTCTCATCTAGGGAAGCTTGGAGAAGGTAGATCAAAGAATACTTCATTTACACTCTGATGGTGGCAATTATCCTGTCATTGTCCCCCAAACTGGGAGGGTCTGGCCAATTGCCCTGGATACCACTTGCTTCTGTCCTGGGGGCCAAGCAACTCCATGCTGTGGCCTGGCTTCCTCATGTCAGTTTCCTCTGAGACCCTCAGAGCCTCCAGCTGACCTGGCCCACCCTCCCCCCAATCAAGCACATAGAGCTCCATGAGAAAGAGGGGCCCTACCTTTGGTCCCCAAGCTCAAGCATGTAGAATGAGGCCCATCTAGAGACAGATGGCTGAACAACCCCGCCATGGTATTTTCTGATGGGACTCAGCCTCGGGGTCTGCTTTCAGTGAGAAGGGCTAGTGCAGGGGCTTAAACTTCAAGACGGGTGTGTAAAAAGCTGGGTATCTGCCCACCTATAGAAAGGGGCACTCGGTGAGCGTGGGGTGGGGATGGGGACTCTGCCTTTTCCACAGTCACACTCAGCCCATACTAGCAAGAAGCCAGCTGACACCTGCTGAGCTACTCCCTCGCCCTGCCACCTCGGCCCTCCCGGAAATCCTGTGACCCATCCCAACCAAGGTATCCCTTTCCTTCCCAGTGGCCAATTCTGTTTTAGGGCCCCAGGAAGCCCTAGGTGGGTCTACCTAGGATCCAGAGCTGAGATGGAATTGGAACTCAAGCCTTGACCATAGACGGTCCAGAGCTTCTCTTTGCTCTGTATGTGAGACCTTCCAGGGAGCACCTTTAGAGAGAGCCTGAAGCTACAGACATGGTCATTTCACTCTCATTGCATACCAGTTACTGTCTTCAGGAAAAGAGAGAGACTGCTGTGCCCTGGCACTGAGACCAGCAAAGGGTGGTGAGCATGAATTATGTATCACACAAGCCATAGCGATAAGAGTGGAATGAGGAAAATCATAACCCTATTAATAATGGAAGCGCAGTTTGTAAACTCTCCACCAGGAATCATTTGCATTGCAATATAAACAGGGACTATAACACAGAGCAGCCGGCAATGGCGCTTCAGTAAAATGTAAAAGCCACCATTTCAAACATTAAAAGTCATGATTAAATGATAAGAATTTGTTCAGCAGAATGTACAAGGAGAGGGCATGTGCTCCGACTCCATCCATGCCTCCACGTGTCTGCCAGAGCGTGAACCAGGGCTTGGGTCCTTGAGACCTTGACAGTTATTATTATCTTTTTAACTGTCATTGCTGTTGTTGGATGCTTACTATGTGTGCCGTTTTAAGAACACTGCTCGAGTGCCCTTCAGAGCCTCTCCAACACGGCTGCTGGGATGAAACACTGGAGCCATCCTTTGGCTCAGTAAAAATAACCTGGCAGCACTAGAACATAGAAATAATTAGGAACTTGATCAACCTTTGATCAAGTTGTCCTCCAATTCTAAGACTCTCTTCCGCAAAAAACTTAATATCATTATGATCTCTGTAAGCCGTTGAAGTGTAACCATTATTGTTAGCTATTTATATATAAAAGCTCTGGATACAAAGATGTTTTTTATTTCCACACTGTCATATGAAAAATTTGGAAAAAACCCAAATGTCTGATAGTTGCTGAGTGGTTTAACAGACAAGAGTGAACTGCTCTCTGTCCAAAAGGGGAGCTGTTGATAAAGAATTGGGGGTAACATGGAAAATGCACTTGTGAAGCAAAACCCATAAGAAATAAGAGAATAGGCTTGGTATGAACTCAGCGGGGTAAAACACTATATGGAAAAATATAAGATTGTATAAGGATAACAATGTTTGTCTCTTTGAGTCAAAAGTATAAGTGGTTTCCTTTTCTCTTCTGTTTTCTGTAATTTTTTAAGTTATCTACAATACGCATGTATTCCTTTTATAATAGAAAAATTATATAGATAGAGACAAGCATATAGTGATTATATGTACTTAGTATATGTAAATTTGAAGGAGGCCTCACCATCTCGATTGTAGACGCCAAGCCGAATGAGAATGGCCCTCCGTGTCCCCACTTTGTCTTCCTCACCCCACAAAGTCCTGTGGTTCCCGCCATCCTGGGGTCTTCTCTCACGCTCGGCGATTGGCTCCCTCGCTGACGTGTCAGCTCAGAGCTTCCTGGACCAGAGGATGGGAGCACTATCTTAACACACGCCACAGACTTTTCCCTCTCATTTCTAGAAGCATGAAGCACCCATAGGCATCTGTCTGTAGTACTTGACAACCCCATGCTTACTCCAGGCAAATAGGGCAAGTAGAGTTTCCCAGAAGTTGAAGCTGGCTGCGCCTGCCCTCGTGGTGAGACTGAAGAGCACTGGTCTAGGGGACAGTGACGTTCTACATTGACCACTTGGCTGCGGGGTCACAGGCAAGTCACCTGAGCTCTCTGGGCTGCAGCTGCCAGAGTCATAAAATGAGAGTGTTTGACTGTAACACGTTGAGGTTCTTTTCCTGCCGTAAGACCGGATAAACATAAGCTCGTATGAATGTGAGACAAATCTAAATGTGAAATATTTTAATGCAGATTCAGAGCATTCGAGTACATGACGACAGTAAAGGCCCAGCTGCCTTGGCCAGTTCAGGGGCTGGCTGCGGAGACAGCGAAGGCAGTTGGGCTGGAGCAAGGTGGCACATCAATATGAGACTGCGGTGAGCCTCGGGCAGGTGGCGGGTCTCCAGTCTCCCTATTGGTCAAAGTGTTGCCATCTGGAGCGGGTTCAGCTGGACTTTGTCACTGATGGTTCCTGCCGCATCCAAAGACCTGCAAGAGTCATTATGAGAGAAACTCTAGCAGTGGGCAGGTCAGACCTCCTCCTGAGGGACGATGGAAGCAGGGAGGATAGCTAAGTTCTCCAGGACAAGAGTGATACACAAGGAGCAGGAAGCCACAGACCCGGGGACCTAGGAGGCCCCAAACTGCCAGGAGGGCTCAGAGGCTCTGAGCCCAGGATGGGGAGGGGGCTGGCAGCCAACGGCACTTCCCACTGTCCTCAGCACATTGTTGGCATTCCAGAGAGGAGAGGCAGAGAATTAATTTCATGCTGACTTCCTCCCCCCACACCCATACCTCTCCCCTGCCCACACAATCCCCAGCCAAGTGCAACTGAGGGTCTGTGTCTTGCAGGAAGACAAATGACCACAATTAGGAAAATGCTTCCAAGGCCCCCACATTCCATTCTTCCATTCATTCCTCCCCAGCATCCCAGTGAAGCTGTGTACCCAAGTGCTGGGCACGGTGGCATGCAGTCCGTGCCTAATAAACATCTGTTGGCTCTGAACCACATGGATGTTCTCTGAACTCTGCTTCTCTGAACCCCAGCTTGCCAAAACAACCTCCTTCCTTCTATTCCTCACTCTTACCTCTTGTGAATTCACCTCATCCTTTTTTTCATCCTGTTTGTCAAATCCTAAACGATTGTAAGAAAAATTAGACGAGATTTCGAAGGTCTTTCTCATTACTTAACATCAGTCATTCAAATAACTACCTTTACTGGCTGGCTTCAGAAGGATAAAATCACAGTCTTTGTGTTTAAGAGGTTCAATACCTGGATGAGAAAGAAAAAAAAATGATAAGGAGTTGTGTAGAGAGGGTAGAGGGAAGAGAAAACACTTACCAAGCATTTATTATGCTCCAAGCACTGTGCTTTGCATATATTATTTCATTTATCCATGATAATAAGCTCATGAAGTAAGCATCATTATCCCCACGTGACACTGAGGAAATTGAGACATCACTTGCCAAGTGTAAGTTTCCTTCTCCCTGCCTGGCAATGAATGAGCTGGATCTTGGACTGGGGTCATCTAGAACCTTGCTATTCAAAGTGTGGTCCATGGACCAACATCAGCATCACCTGGAAGCTTGTTAGAAATGCAGAATCTCAGGTCCCACCCCAAACCTACTAAACGAGAATCAGCATTTTAACAGATCCTTAGGCGATTTGTGTGCACATTACAGTTTGAGAAGGCCTGGTTCAGAGCATGGTTCTCCATCTTCGGAGTGCCTTGTTATCACCTGGACACGATATCAGTCCCGAGTTTCTGACTCAGTAGGTCTAGGTTAGGAACCCGAGAACTTGCACATCCAGCAAGTTGCTGGCTGATGCTGATGCCACTGGTCCAAGGAGCACATTTTGAGAACCCCAGGTCTAGAGACATCCCTGGGAGCTCCAGCTATTCACCTCTTCTTCCATGCATTTAATGGGCATTTGTTAAGGTCCTGCTATGCACCACTTGGCATCATTGCTAAGCCACTGAGGATTCAGACATGACAGCGAGAGTCTCAGCTCATGTCCCAGCAGAGGAGGCAGACACGACAGCAACAAGGTGTAGACCATCCTCCATGATGATGGAATCTGGGTGCTGCTGAAGCACTGAGGAGGGAGATGCCAGGTGAGTCTGGGGCTGAGAAGAGTAGGCCCCACAGGAAGAGTCTGCACTTGGGCTGTGGATCCCTTTCTCGAAAGTTCATGAGAGGGGAGGGTTGTTTCATACATTGGGTATTATAGACTCAGTGCTTATGGGCTTATTCAAGGGCCTCCAAAAACATTAGGACTTTTAAAAATGTGGCTCCAACAGATCACTAGAAAAAATATAAAACAGAAATAAATAAATGTTCTTCAAATGTCTTCAAAATAATGCAGACGGCACCCGCTGAATGCAGCTCAACTTGCATATTTAATTTGAGAGGTGAGTGTATTTCAAAATGTTTTTCTTTTTCCTGCTTTATTTCCCAAACACCCCCGGTACATAGTTGTATATTTTAGTTACAGGTCCTTCTAGTTATGGGATGTGGGACACCGCCTCAACGTGGCCTGACGAGCGGTGCCATGTCCGCATGCAGGATCTGAACCCTGGGCCGCCACAGCTGAGCGCGCGAACTTAACCACTCGGCCACGGAGCCGGCCCCCTCAAAATGTTTTTGATGATGTGGGGCAGGACCTCCAAAAGTTGGAGACCCTCAAGCCTACAAATATCCTCAGCCTGTCCCAGGGGATGGGGCAGCCCCAGGAGGGAGGGACAGCATCCGGCATTAAGTCCGTGCTTACTCTCTAAGGGCAACTGGCACCCCGCCTTTTGCCACCTCCACCCAGGAAGATCTCCCAGCTGACAGCGTCCCAGGGGCTCCCAGTGGCAGGAGGCCTGGGGGGCTTTCTCACAGCTGCCTTTAACACTTCCTGCAGCTTCCCGTCCTGCTGTTCTGGTAACTGACACTGTTTGTCAGTCACCACCCAGGGGTCACGGAGAAAGCTTGCCCAGGTACCTGTCACAATCCAGGTATGGCCATAGGTGCTGACACCTTGTCACAGCATCACCTCAACCTGATCTTATTGGCCTTTACATGTTTCTGCCCAAAGAGACATCAGGAGACATCAGTGACTAAGAAGGGGGGGCCCAGATGCCCTGGCTCACGTCCCTCTGTCTGTGTCAGGAATGTAGCCACAGAAAAGCAGAGAGGGAAGGACACAGCATGTGTGGAGCATTGAAAGCCCTGGGCTCCCCAGGCATTGAGGGCAACAGAGAGAGGAGAAAAGATCAGGGAAACGGGTCTGTCCAGGTGGGGCACAGAATCACATGAGTATCCTCTTTCGGGAATCGATTATAAGGAAATAATCAAGCACGTGGCCAAAGGTCTACATCCAAAGATGGGCATTTCAGTGCCATTTATAAGAGTGGGAAATTAGAAACGCCATCACTGAATGTGCTGCTTTGGGCAAGACATGTAACTCTCCAAGTTTCAGTTGCATCAGCTGCAAAATGGGGGGAAAAATAATATTTTTTTCACCTGAAGAATTTATTGCAAAGATTAAATGAGATAGTGCATGGAATGTGCTTCGCACAATACTTGTCACAGAGCAAAGGTTCACTAAATAGCCATTGCTATCATTATATCCAAATACAATGTGTCAGTTACACAAATAGCGGTGTGCCAAAAGAGCAGGAAATAACGCAGCAATTCAAAGCAATATCCTTTCCAAAATGATTTACTGATAAGGGAGCCAAACTTGTGGTATAGTGCATAATAATATTTATCTGTATTTTTCCATATGAAAATGTGCATATTTACAGTGGAGGAATGAATTTGTTTTTCTTATTGGAACTCGAGGGTGGTGAAGAAGCCCGTTATTCTGTTTCACTAGGGGGCCGGGAAAACCTTGACCGAATGCAGGAGGGGCCCTTGAGAAGCCGGGTGGAGCCAGAGAGCATGTTCCTCCTGAACAGCTGATTTTCAACTTCGAGTAACATTTTCTGCTTCTCCCATACTGATTTGGTCATGTTTGTGTGCATGTGTGTCCCCTACCCCATATGGATTCCCCAGAGCAGTGTTTCCAGACTATTCTCCACCACCCAGGGGCTTGTTTAAAATGCAGATTCAAAATCCGGAGCCAGACGCCAGAGCAGAATCTCTTGGGAGAAGAAGGGGCATCCTGAACTCCGAATGTGTGCCTAACCCCACCAGGGATGCGTACCCACAGCATACGAAGAGTTTGGTGACTCTGAGCATAGGAATCTTACCGTGTTCGCTTTCAAGTCACCAGGGCCGGGGCACAGGACCCAGTACACAAGAGTCTCAACAAATGGTTATGCCATGAATGGATCAACCATCAATCAATCAATCAAATACCCTCCCCACTTTGGGGGAAATACACACATCCCGAACTGTTCTAGACCAAGTGTCCTGAGGATGAGAACCAAGAGCACTCTGTATGGGGCAGAGTAGATGTTCAATAAAGTTATTGAATTAATTAATAAATTTTTACTCAGATTGACGAAAAAAATTAAGAGGCTCTCCTTTGCCTAGAAAGACTGTCTTCCCGAGCTGAGCTCATGGTCGCAGGAGAAACGCACAGGAGCGGGGAAGCACTGTTGGTGGAGCCCAGCCATGTCAGTACAGACTCAAGGACTCTGGCGACCAGTGGCCTGACAGTAGGAGGATGACCACTCTCGAGAGTAGGGCCAAATCCCACCCTCACAAGAAAAGAATGAATAGGATAAAACCAGCAACTGTGGCTGCAGCCAGCGGTCTAATTTGTGTGGTTCTCCAGGTTAACAAGCTGCTTCACCTCGTTTGAGCTTGGCCAAGGCACGCTGGGGTGACCACCATTTTCACAGATAAGAAAATAAAGTAATTTGTCCAAGTTTCTTCAGCTACTGAGAGGCATCATGGGCCACGTGAATCCTTGGTGGTCTAACTCCCATTTCAGGATTCTTTGATAATACAATGATGAAAAGCCTAGTTTTCCTGTGCTTGCTCTTCCCAGCGCGATCACAGGCAGATCCAACTGCAGGCAACACCCAGCTCGATGTGTTGGTTGTGCCCCTCCAAAGATTTAAGCAACAAGATTATTTCCCAGGTGCCTCTGATTCACCAGCTTTGAATGGCTGGACCGGTTCAGCTTGTTTACACAGACATGCAAAAGCCATTAGGAAGCCCCGGTTCCAACACCGTGGATGTTATTGTAAGTACCCATGTCTCAGAATGGTTTTCATTACTTATCCAGAATTTCAAAATCGTGCAACAAATGTCAGTTACCGAGAAGACAAAAAATAATAGCGGCAGTGCCGGAGAGGAAAATAGAAGGAAAGACAATATTTTTCAAATATTTTCCCAACTGTCATTTTAATAATGGTCTAACAACAGAGTATGCTAATTTCCTTCCACAGATACCTGTGAATGCAAATGCAAAACAAATAGTAATTAATGTCTCGGTGTGAAAATCAAGCAATTGGTATTAATTCTGCATCAGACCTGAGATTATGCACATTCAAAATCATGATCTGTTTTCAGCAGCAACTGTGACAATCATGAAAAAACGGTGAGAGGAGGCTCCGGGGTTAGTAGAATCCACACAGCCACCCTGATAGGACCTCTCCCAGCTTCCCACTGAAATACACATGGGGGACGTTTTACTAACTTATCATGGAGGGGAACTGATAAAACTAAATCACTTTTGCTGGCAGATCTTGACTTTTGAAGCAGAGGATCAAAGCTGGCAGTCACTGTCAAACCCTAACTCACAGGCAGAGACCCCAGATCTTTTGCTGATTAAAAAAACAGACACCCTGTAAGATGCTGAAAGAGGCTTCTAAAGTCAGCCTCCCAGAACCCACCAGGATGGTTTTCCACTTCAGTGGAGAGACTATCATATGATTCCATGGTGGAGGGGAGGGGAAGAGGTCCAAGGTGGGCTTAAGCAGGCAAAGTCGTAAAAGGAGGCCTGGAGGTTATGTTTCTTAGAGGTGGTGAGTTTTCAGATATTACTCTGAGAAGAGGAGAGAGAGGGAGACAGACTGTCTCAGAATGTTCAGAAACGAATTCTCTGTTTCGTAATCAGAGAACAGGGAAACAAAAGATCCCAGGACATTCCATCACAATGCTCTGTAGTAAATGCACACGGGGAAATAGAAGCCCACCCAGAGCGGTGCTGTCCAATATGGTAGACACTAGCTCTAAGTGGCTATTTAAATTAAGTGCAATTAAATAAAATGAAAGATTCACTTCCTAAGTCCACAGCCACATTTCCAGTGCTCAGCAGCCACTTGGGGCTAGTGGCTAGCATTTTAGGGAGCATACATCTGGAACATTTCCACCATTATAGAAAGTTCTATTAAACAGCTCTGATCTTAAGCCTATGAACATAAACTCCGAGTGCTGGATGTATTTCATTTACTCATCGTTCGCCAGTCTGTGCTGTGCCCCCAGGAGGCAGACCTGTATGGGGTGCAGTAAAGGAATCCTTTGTCCTCCGGTTTCCAGTTGGCTTCAGCCGTTGGGAGGCACCAGCATGGAATCCTAGGACAAGAGAGTGAGGTCAGGTCATTTGTTACCTTGGCTTCCTCCCTGCTTGTCATTGCGATTTGGACGCATCTCTCCATTAAAAGGCTCCACTCTTGTCGGGCACCTCTCCGTAGAGCTGTTCTCTCTGGGTTCTGGCACCCTCCCCTCCTCACCTTCATTCTGCAGGCCTGGGACAGTAAAGGTGCCTCACGGGCACTCGACTTGAAGTATTGCATCTTCCATTTTTGGAGTCCTTGAACTCTTCCCACACCTTTGGAAATAGTCCCTGAATAAATCTTTTATCAATTACCCAGTATCAGTGTATTATCTGTTTCCTGTGACTACCTGATGGTAAGCTCCTGCTCTCACTTCAATCTGAGAGGATGACTTTATCAACACCTACAGAGACAGTGGAACCTATAGCCCTTTGGGGTGAAACAATGGATTTAACAAGATCTCTCTTCTTTTAACAATGACTCAACAGAGGGGAATAGCACAGGAGTTGGCAAACTTTTTCCATAAAAGGCCAGTAGTAATATTTCAGATTTTGTGGGCTATTCAATCTCTGTTGTAATTACACTGCAGTGTGAAAGCAAGCAGCCATAGACAATATATAAATGAAGGAACGTGGCTGTGCTCCAATAAAACTTTATTTGCACAAACAGGGAACAGGCCGGATTTGGCCCATGGACCAGAGTTTGCCAAATATTACTCAGCATAAATGTTTTCCCAAAGATATAGAGTAAAGGCATGCCTCTAAATTTCTTTACTAAAAAAAAATAGAAGATCTTAGAAAGTACATATACTTTGTTCTCAATAAATTGTAAGAAGTCATGGCTTCTAGGGGGGAAAAGGAGATGAGAAATGAGAGAAAAATGCAAAAAAGCAAGACAGGCTAAGAGGAGGAAAGGTCTAACTGAGATACCAAAGCAAGAAAGAAACTATAAATGCACTCTTAGAATCACAGTTTACATTAGAAGTAATAAAGAGTAGAATTTACACCACAGAAAACTGAGTTTCAGAGAAATAGTAAATTTGAAATATATCTTTTAGAATCTAGAGCTGAAAATAATGAGTCAACATATGGTATGCATGAAGAACAGAAAAAAGTGATCTAATTTACAAAAAGAAAAAAATTGTCTTCCTAAAAAAGTCTTCAAAAAAGTAATGGCACTGAAACACCAGTCAAATGATGGTACAACATTCCTGAACGGAAAAGCATGATCTAAGACTGCAAAACAAAATGGCATATGCTGCACCAAGCATAATTGATATAAAAGAAACCCACGGCTTAGCAGCAAGGAAAAAATAAATTATGTTTTCCAAGCAGAAAACAAAACAAAGCAAAGCAAAAATAATGGAAAACACATTATTTGCGAATGAGTTTTAAAAAAAGCAAAATCAGGCTGAGCTGACCTCAGAATTCTCTTTGATAAAAAATTGAAAATAAACAAAATGGCCCACAATGTGGAAATGTTTAGGTGTACTTACAGTGCAACCAGATGTTAGAATATTACACAACTATCAAAAGCAATGTAGAGCAGGTGTTTTTAATGAGATTGGAAAAATGCTTATGATAAAATGTTTAGAAAGAAAATCAGACACCAAAAACATACATAGTACGGTACATTAACCCATCTATTGTATTTCTTTTTTTTTTTTCAAAGATTGGCACCTGGGCTAACAACTGTTGCCAATCTTTTTTTTTTCCCTGCTTTATCTCCCCAAACCCCCCCACCCCCATACACAGTTGTATATGTTAGTTGCAGGTCCTTCTAGTTGTGGGATATGGGACGCCGCCTCAACGTGGCCTGACAAGCAGTGCCATGTCCATGCCCAGGATCTGAATCTTGGGCCACCGCAGTGGAGCGCGCGAACTTAACCGCTCGGCCACGGAGCCGGCCCCCCATCTATTGTATTTCTATGGTTTTGCCTACCTGTATACACAAGTAGAAAAATATCATGAATGCTCTCTAGGAGTCAGACATGTTCACCTCCTTTACCACTCATAGTTTAATTCTCCCAACAAATCCTTGAAATAATTATCACTATGTCCACAGCCCAATTAAGGACACTGGGTGTCAGAGAGGTCACAGGCTTATTCAAATTATCCAGTCAGTAGTATAAACAAGATTACATTCAAAATCTGAAATGGGCAATTTTCTATGAGGATGGAGACTGAGCCTTGGATGAGGGGAGTGAACAGGAGGGGCTGGAGGAGCCCAAATCCTGAGGGTACAGCCCTGGTGTCTTGGGAGTTATCAGCCATAGTAAGACTGGTGGTGACCAGTTTTCCTTTACCCAACACCTCCTTGAGAGTCCCCTTCAAAACAGTGACAGTGACCCACCTCCCTCGTGTCCTGATCTCATCTCCGGAGAGCCTGGAAGAACCAACAGACTTCAACAGGACCCCCAGGGCTGGCCAACTCAGAGGATGATTGATGTTTTACCAATTTGCTGAGATGTGAATTTAATGTTGTAACTTCCTAGAACCTCTGTGATAATTCTCTATCTAGAGTAAGGAAAACCCTAGGAAGAAGGCTGCCATCCCCTGTTCCATGAAAACAGGGCAAAAGCCAAGCTACAGACATCCTACAAAGCTCTGAAATGTCCACCTCTTCTGCAGGAACTATTTTTTTTTTTTAAAGATTAGCGCCTGAGCTAACATCCGTTGCCAATCTTCTTCTTTTTTTCTTCTTCTCCCCAAAGCTCCCCAGTACATAGCTGTATATTCTGGCTGCAGGTCCTTCTGGTGATGCTATGTGGGACACTGCCTCAACATGGTCTGATAAGCAGTGCTAGGTCCGTGCCCAGGATCCAAATTGGGGAAACCCTGGGCTGCTGAAGTGGAGTGTGCGAACTTAACCACTCAGCCAGGGGTCCAGCCTCTACAGGAACATTTTATAAAGTCCAATGTCTGTGCTGGCTTGCTGATGGACTTAAGTCTCTGGGGAGTTCTATAAACAGACACTGACAAAGCAGTCAAAAAGAAAAAGAAAAAAGTAAATAAAAAGGACACCTTCCCCCAAAAGGGAGCCAGGAGAAGACGGAGTGTTTCTTGTAGACTTTCAAGTTCATGACGTGGAAAGCTTTAGTTCTTCTGTTCATTCATTCATTCACCCTAAACATTTTTATAATGCATTCATCAGGCACAGTGTGAGACACACAGGATGCAGAGAAGCATCAAATATTGCCCCTGCCTCCGGGAACCAACAGTCTGGAAGGAGTAGGGAGCAGTTGAAAGGGAAAGAGAGTTACATAACTCATGTGTGGTTTAAAAAGCTCACTCTGGGGGCCGGCCCCGTGGCCGAGTGGTTAAGTTCGCACACTCCACTTCGGCGGCCTAGGATTTTGCCAGTTCAGATCCTGGGAGCAGACATGGCACCGCTCGTCAGGCCATGTTGATGCAGCATCCCACATAGCACAACCAGAGGCACTCACAACTAGAATCCACAGCTAGGTACTGGGGAGCTTTGGGGAGAAGAATTAAAAACAAAAAAAAAAAAGCTCACTCTGTGAAATAAGCAAGTGGCAGAACTTTCTTACATTGTGAAACCATTTATTTAAATAAAAAGAAAACACATCCAAAGCAAATGTTATACACGTATGTAAACATATAAAGACATGAACTGAATACATATCACATTTATGATATGTGGTTGCCTTTGGGGAAGGAAAAAGAATCAGAAGAATTAAAACAGAGGATTTCACACTTTTCTTCAAAAATGTCTTTCTGAAAAGAGAATATTCAAAATAATACAACACACAGAGCACATATTGTGTGACTGTGTTTATGTAAAGGTCAAAACTGGGCAAACCGATCTCTGCTGTTAGACTCAGGAGAGTGGTTCCCTTTTGTGGGGGTGGGGGAGGCAAAGTGACCGGAAGGGGGTCAAAGGGGAGGCTGGTAATGTTCCGCTTCTTTTGTGGTGCTGGTTCCATGACGATGTTCACTTTGTGAACTTTCAACAGCTGTACAATTACGGTATGTACACTTTTCCATATGTATGCTATGTTTGAATAAAGAATAGATAGATGATAGATAGATAGATAGATAGACAGACAGATAGACAGATAGATGATAGATAGATAAAATATGGCAGAAAGCACTTGTTGATTTGGAATGGCAAATATACGGGCAATAGCTATAATACTTATGCACTTTTTTTCACATATTTTCTCATTAAGTAAATAATGAAAAATAGAAAAGACAACTCTAGCTGCAGTATATAGAGGGGTTGAGACTGGAGTCAGGCAGAGCAGCTAGGGAGTCATTGCAAAAGCCCAAGTTAGAGAAGATGAGACCTGAACTGGGGGACTGACAGCAGGAGTAGAGAGAAGGGACAGTGAAGAATCTATAGGACCTGGTGACCACAAGCCACCTCTCCTGGTTGCTCTGCAGACTTTGACCCCTCCATCCACATGATCAACACCACTACTGTCTCAGCCATCCTTGACCATGGAGGAACATCAACATCAGCATCCTTGTCATTTGTGGGGTGAGGTGAGATGCATTTGCCCTGAAATTCCCTTCCCCAAATGCCTCCCTTTACCCTGCCCTCCTCTGATCCTGAACCCCTACCCAAGTCAATCCCCCAGAACCTTTTAATTGATTTAAACATTAAACAGGAGATCCCCTGGAAGGGGTTATCCATTATTGAACTAGGCCTAATCAGCATGATTAGTGTGTCTGATTAAGAAGATTTCACTCCCCGTTATCATCTATCTGAAAGGAGGCCATGCAGGGCTCTGACAGCAGGTAGGCAAAAGCTCAGGGCCTGATACTTTGGGCAGGGGGAGGGGGACACTGCAGGAGGTGACCCAGAATTGTAGCGGCACCAAGCCCACAGCAGCACTTGTCCAAAGGAGACTGTAGAGGAATGAGAAGGCCGGGACTTACCAGCAACACTGCGAATGTCCACCTGGTGGTGGCCCGTGGGTGCACGCACATCACAGAAATGCTTCTGAGTTGGGAACACTTCTCCTTTTAACTCTACAGGCAGAGGGTTTCTGTTTTCCCTCCTCAGAAAAGAGCAATGTGGGCAGGAGCACTTGCTGTTCTTCTCTCCATCCTCTCACTACCCGCTTCCTGTGGGAAGAAAAATGATTGCTCTGATTGGTGAATGGAAAGAGTCCATCCCTTGAACCATATTTAACAGAGCAGGATTGCTGTTCTGAAGCATGAGGGTCTCTGTCCACCTCTCCCTCTTGTATTCCCTCCTCTTTGGACATTTATATTCTCAATAAAGGTGAACCCACTTCTCTGCATCCTGCCTCTAAGAGAGCAAACTGGCCTATAATCTCTTCACTTTTCCTTCTCAGCCTGCATTTGGTTGAATATACTCCACCAGCCCACCACTAGAGGTCTGAGGAGAGGAAAAGCAAAGCCCTTTAGTCTGGTGGTCCCTGTGATAGATTGCATT
The DNA here is from genome assembly GCF_021613505.1 of Equus quagga. NCBI lineage: Eukaryota > Metazoa > Chordata > Mammalia > Perissodactyla > Equidae > Equus > Equus quagga. The sequence continues at coordinate 92,325,450 of NC_060278.1, forward strand.
GTTGCTCCCAATTCTTTACTCCTTTTTGTATCTATGCCTTTTATATATGCCTTTGATGTTCTCCTCACTAAAGACAGAGTATATTTCCCCACCCTACTGAGGTCATGCTGGTCCATAGGATTTGCTTTGGTCAATAGAACAAGAGTGGAAGTGACAATGTGCCAGATCCAAGTTTTAGTGTCAAGAGGCAGTTCAAGTTTCCACCCATTGCTTCTGCTCTGCTTCTGCTGTTGCCGTGAGAAGAGCGTGCCACAGTTGGCCCACTGGTCCATGGTAAAGAAGAGACATGTGAAGCAGAGCTGGAGCCAATCCATAGCTTGGATTCAAGCCCAGCCTAGCTCAACTGACCTGCAGATAGATGAGTGGGAATAAATGATTGCTGCTCTAAGACACTGAGTTTTAGAGTGGTTTGTTATGCAGCATTATTGTCGCAAGACCTAGCTGATACACTCCAGCATCCTATGTTCTGCAGCTCAGTAGAGAACACCACTACTTTGGGTTATATTCTAATCTTTGGGCCAGTTTGGCTAAATTCTTTGTGTTTATTTTCTATCAGCCAGGCCCATGGAGGGAAATTTCATTATGTGGCAGGATTAGAGCACTAATCTAGGGCAATCAGATGTCCCAGAGCCTGGGCAGTCTTGATTTACACCTATTACCCCAATATAATTAATAATAGCACCCTCCTCCCAAAAAATGCATCCTGATTTGGATGATTAAATTATGTAGACACCCTACCTAAATCCAATAAGACCAATGTGAACCATGCTCTCCCTACAATAACCCTGGGTACCTCTTTGTGGTCAGTAGATACTCTTGCAATGTTTTTAAGGCCATGCTCTGGAAGGCGGGAGGCCTCGACAGTAATTCTCACGGCAGCAGGTGAGGTAAAAATAATTCCTTTCCTAAATGCAGTCTCTCTATGTGAGGTTTTATAAAAGTGCTATGGGGTATTTTCTGAGAAATAAACTCCTTAATATGACTTCATGGTAAGAGTTCTATTTCCTTTATTCTCTGGAGTCTCAGGAAAGAAAAATATGCCCCCTGGCAGTGTTCTATAAAACTAATGATGTGGGGGAATACGTGAATAATTGCCTGAATCACAGGGCTACGTATCTGTTAGGAAATCTCTTGGCAATATAAGGAAGGGGCTCAGGACAGTTAAATTGGAGTCAAGTGAAATAAACTCCTGCTGCATCAGCTAGACGTTCTTGTGGGTCAAGAGAACTGTGGCAGCCGTCTCCATAACTTGGGAAAGTTGGGCCGCCAAGTATTCTCTGTTCACAGCAAGGAGGACATTGGATGAGGGGTGAAAGCAAGGAATAAATAAGGTATGGACAAGACTTTGCAGAGACAGTAGGACAAGACAGAGAGGGCTGGCCCTGAGCTTGCAAATCAGAAACTCAGATCAGTGCCCCAAGCATTGGCTCTATGTGCTGGAGAGGCCAGATGTGGCACTTGAAAGGTGTGCATGGGGTCTTGGCCAACTAAGGAGTATCGTGTCTATTTTATTCTGGGTCAAGAATCAGTTCTGAGTTATGGACAGTCCAAAGGCCTCAAGTGACCATAGATAGGAGAAAGTACCGAAGAAGAAAGTACTTGAAAGGATAAAGAACAACATATCCTAACCCGTTCCAGCACGGGATTCAGCAGTAATTAATTTCCTGAACCATGGTACCTGATGGTCATCTGTGAAAATGATACAAGATAATCTTAATTATCAATTGGAAAAAATATGGCAATGCTTAATAAACATTTGACGTGTACATGATTAAATTGGTATACTCCACAAATATTAATTGAGAACTATTTCTGTGCCAGACACTGCCTGAGGCATTGGAAATGCAACAGAAAGGAAAGAGACATGGTCCCTGCTCTCACGGAAACTTAAGTCACAATCCTAGCTGCACGTTAGAGTCCCTTGGAGAGCTTCAATAAAATACCAATGGCTGGGCCTCATCCAAGACGAATTATATCAGAAATTTCAACTATAGTTGGAAACCACTTGACTAGTAGGTGGGTAGATAGATGAATGAATGGATGAATGAATGAATGGAATGTGAGATTAAATTCCTTGTGAGATGAGATTATTCCTTGTGCAATATTGATATCGTGCTTCATATTATACTTCCAAAATTACTAGGATGAAAGGAAATAAAGCCCTTTGAGAACACTAGGCAATGAGACCTAAAGATCCACAAAGCAAGGAGCAGTTCAGTGTACTGAAAAATATGATCAGCCCAGCTCCTTTCTCATCCACTCCACTCTCAGCTACCCGAGGAGGACTGATATTCACAGCATTGGAGACCATCCAAGAGAATATTTTAAATAATTCTCCCAGGGTCCTATGGAGGTTTGGATAAAAGTCTTCAAATTCTAACAAGGTAGACAGCCAGTTTGCACAGCCCAGGACACCAACGCATGCCCTTCATCCACAGGCGTTTGGTGCTGTTGTGCACGTGTGTTAACACAGCTTTTCAAATCCCATTCCTTCCTCCCTCTCACCCACATGCTCAAAGTAAATTGAGGAATTATTTCAATGGGCCCATGAACCTTTCCATGACCCAAGTCACACAGACGGACCCTGTGTTAATTTTCTCTCCCACATTGCACCTGAACTTTCCATCCCACACACAGCAACCAGAGTGATCGCTCCGAAATAAAAAGTTGCCCATAATGTTCCCCTGGAAACCCATCAATGGCCTCACGCTGTCTTTGGGGTTAAATCCAAATCCCTTGTGAGGCTCGGGACAATTTCGCCTCTGCTCACTCCTCCAGCCCTATCTCTAACCACTCCTTCTTTCTCTCACTTCCTACTGATGGACTTCCTCTTCATCCCCTGGAATGCAATTGCCCAGTCCACCCCAGTTCTACCTTTGCTTATCCACCATTCCTTCACACCACAGGTCTGGGTGAAGCATCCTACCGTATCCTCCAAGACAGTGTCCCCAAATCCCCCTAACTTATCACTTACAAGGAGGGTTACGTTAGCTTGATCAGTCCCCTGGCCTCCTCTTGCCTGAAAGATCAGAAAAGACAGCCCAGGGCAATCTTGTGTGTGATTGCATTTCCACACCGAGTTCAGTTCCTGTCACAAAGTAGGTGCTTCAGAAAGACTTTCTGAATGTTGAATGAATGCATGAGCTGAAGATAACTGTTTATTTATTCAACACATATTAACTGAGGGCCCACTGTGTAACAGGCCCAGTTCTCAGTGTGTGGGGGCTACATCCATAAACAACAGACAGACCCTGTCCTGGTGGAGCAGACTTTCCAGACAAAAGGAGACGTTTATTCACTTATCCAATGAACATTCGTTGGACACAGAATCACAACCCACACACACAAAAGTGGTGGCCTCACTGGACATGTGTGTGGCAGGTTAGCACTCAAATGTTTTGCTCGTTTTTAGTTTTTATTTCGACGATAAAACTGTCGTTATTTTAGCGTTCCAGTCCTTGAAATTCCCAGTAGCTTCTTTATCTGCTTCACGTTTCTCCGTGGAACTTCTCACCGTCTAATATAAAGAATAACACACAGCTTGTGCTCAGTCAAGGCTTGTGCCACACATAAATAGGGCGCTCATTCAACAGCAAAACTTACAAACAGGTGAGAAGATGAACCTTATGATGAGCCCACTCAAAGCCAAAGAGAGAGAAAGAGACCATTTTTAACACAGCAAGAAAAGAGAGGAAAGGTTTGTAAAATTCAGAGAACCAGGAGTCCCGGCTGATGTTCCTGATCCAGTGCAGAAAATCGAGCAACTGACAGCCTGTCTTGTATCTTAATAGAAGAGTATTTACATAGTTGCCTAATTAGTATGTCTCAATATAGGGAAAAAAAGCAAGTGTTTTCTACTCTCTATTTGCCTTAAAGCTTCGAGGGTAATAAACTGTTAGCTTTATTCTTAATTGGTACATGCTTCTCCTATTTCTTTTCTTTAAAAAAATCAATACATGGTTTGTGATACCTTTCATAGAGAATAAAGAACTGTGTGTGGATTTCTGATCTTTATTCCTGAAATAATCTGTCAGCGTTTATCCTTGAAAGGGGTCTCAAATAAGGCAGCCGAGTGGTCACTTTCTTGCAGTAGTAAATGTCAGGCCACTGCTACGGTTAAAATGATGTGAACCACACGACCGCTTCAGGCTACGCTTGATAAAAGACACTGCCTCTTTTGCAAAAACCGTGGGTTGTGGGTCTGGTCTGCCAAGGCGGGGCTCCCAACGTCTTGGAAATGTTGTGCCCGGCCACTGCCCGCTTCCCTGGCCGTGCTCCTGCCCCCACCGAGCTTCGGGAAGTGGCCACTGCTGTTCCCAGCGAATCCGGCCAGAGGCAGAGGCCGCTAGTAACGTTAACCCCACGTGGGCAGGCCCTCATCAGAGGCTCTCTCCAACCCTAAAATTAACTGGCAAGCTTTTGGAAGGGGAGGTGCATAGAAAGTGTGGGGCCGTGTCTGCTATTCGGAGCCCAAAGGAAACAGGATTCTGAGAACTGGCTCCTCGGGCCTGAAAAACTGTCCTTGTTGAACAAGTTCAGGGTTGTGAACAGGGGCTTCTCTACCCCCATTTGCAGGGCAGGCGCCCTGAGAGCATCAGAGCGGGTGTGTGCAAGGTGCCTCGCACTCCAGCCTCGGAAGGACGCGGCGCGGATGGGCAGTCACTCTGGGACAGGGGAGGGCAGAGCACAGCAAAGGCTGAAATCGGTCAGTAACCAAGTATGTAACTGAGGCTGAGCTCGGGTCAGGCCCTGCATGCAAATCTAACTCACATCGCCTATGCATCCTCATTGTGCCTCTGTGGACCGGACAGCATGCCTCAATTTAGCTTTGGCAAAATTTGCATGATGTGGGCATTTTTATTCCCATTTTGTAGATAATGAAGTGGAGGCTCAGAGAAGTTAATTAACCTTCCCAAGACCACACAGGCAAGTGACAGGACTAAGATACACAACCAGTCCATTATAGGTCTCATGTTATCTTTATTACACCAAACACCACAAGCAAAGAAGCCAGTATGAGTAATGGTAAAGAGCATGGGCTCTGGAGCTGGGCTGCCTGGGTTCCAATCCTGGCTCGGCTCCTTAGTAGCTGTGTGGCCTTGGGCAAGCTACTTAACCTATCTGTGCTTCAATTTTCTTATCTGTAAAACAGGGACAAAGATGTATCTTTCTCATTGGGCGATTAGGGGAATTGAAATGTGTTGATATTTGTCAAGTACTTAGAAGACTGTGTGGTACATATGAAGACTATTTATATGTTTCACGTTTGTTAAATAAATAAATGAAGAGAGGGATCGTTTCCTTATCACCACCCTGGAGCTCATTTTCCAATGCCTGGACTCAGAACGTGCCTTGCATTCTCCTAACATCATGGTGCCTGCAAAGTGCTTTTGTTGCAATGACTTCATCTTACTGTCACAACAGGTGTCCAGAGAAGAAAGGAAGATTGTCCCCACGTTACAGAAGACTCTGAGGCCTCAAAAGGTGAGGGCTTTCCAACGTCATATAGCAAGTGAGTGAAGAGCAAAGACTCCGACTCGATCTTTCTGAACTTGAATCCTGTGCTCTGCACACATTCCAAACGAAAGCATGAACTTCATGAGTTTGTGGATGAAAGCTTGGCATTGCAGCCACACTGGACCTCAGAACACCCTCCTGCAGCCATTTAGCCCCCGCTCCCTGATGGCACGTGCCCTGGCGAAATTCCCCGACCTTCCACGTGAAGTCAGGGACTCCTGGTTTCAAACGCTGCTGCTAAGTGAGCTCCCCACTGCGTCTCTCCTCTGCACACAGGAGGTGGAAGTTTCTCTGGTGTTGATATGTTCTAGATCACTTTGTACCAAAGACAAGACAGTGTTCTCTTTTTGCACATAGAACAAACGGAAGCTTCAAGAGTGTGAGTGATTTATCCAAAAGTCACATGAGTTCAGTGAGTAGGGAACTGCATCAAGAGAAACAGCTTCCAGTTAATTTTATGAGCCTTATATGGATTGCCCAACATGAGTGTTCAACCCCGTGGTTCCCTGTTTTTTGTGCAATGATCCAAATTCTAAGGAAGTTGGGGTAGAGCAAGGGGGAGGTAGGGAAAACTAAAAGAAAACAAAATGCGCTCGGTTTGGTTTGAAGGCGAGGGGAGGAAGCTGGAAGCAGATGGAGCAGGTTTGGGGGACTGGAGAAATCAAGAGGGCGAGGTCCTTGGGCAGAACTAAAGCCAGAGTTTCCAGGGGCATAGAAAAGGGGCTGGCAGCAATGCTCAGGGAGAACTCACCGCGACCAGCAGTACTTGAACTCACGTATCAATATGGCATCTTAACGCTGGTTATGGTTCCAAAATAAGGTGTTGATTCCTCCGATGGGGACACTGAGGAGCAAGGAGATGTGTGAGCTCCAGAGCCGGTCCAGGACCTTTAGACTCCCCACTAACAGTCTCTAGGCTGATTCTAGGTCCCCCCTCCAGGTGGACATGCCAAAGCTCCTGACCCTCCCCAACCGGGCCAGGACCCCAGTCTGCAACTCAAGAGACTGACGGCCAAAATGCCCACATTTCAAAGGCGTGCACACTGCAATTGTCTGATTATAAAATCAATACAGTCTTGTTTGAAAAGAACTTGGAGCTGCTGGCATATGCATATATTCTGCAATGAATCAAAAGGATTTACTACCAGTGGTTTTATTTGGGAGGCTTGCGGATGAAAAGGAAGACTTTTGGTTTTGTTTCTGTACCTTTTTGTGCTTTTTTAAATTGAGAACCAGGCTTTCACGTCACTTTGTGTGTGTGTGTGTGTGTGTGTTAACAGAAGCTATCTGAGATTCGGGATGTGGGCTAGCAGGCCATTTGGTCTTTCGGTCTACTTCTCTGTACTGAGAGAGCAGGAGCAGGCGGAGGGCGTGAGGAACAAGCTAATAATGATCGATCTTAACCCGAAAACTGAAGAAAAAATGAAAATCCACAGTAATCACACCCTCCAGATATGAACACTCATCATTTTAGTGCATCTCCTTCATACTTAAATAATGAGGATTATTTTATATCTAAATTCTAAATCCTATTTTTATTTATTCTTATTTTTTATTTTATACCATGATTATTCTTAAGTATTGAAATATTCCTCAAAGGTATTCTTTTAATAGTTATATGAGTCTTTCCACAAAATAATTTTTGAAAATCTATAAAAGCTTATGTTCCCAGGGCAGTTTCTAGATACTCCTGTCAAAGACAGCTTGCACTGGGAGGATTAGATGGGTGGACGTACACAAAGCACGTAGCACTGTGATGGAATGTGAAAGCAGCTGGGTCTTCCAGAGGCTGTGTCTTACCCACTTTCTTTGTAGAAGCAGCTTGATTTCTTTAGCCAACCTTCTTTTGTAGAACATTTATACTGTTCTATGTTTTTCACTATTAAATAATCCTGTAATGAACATCTTCGTCCATAAATCTTTACGCTTCTGAATATTTCCGTAAGCAGAAACTCTTAACACAAGAATTGTTTGATCCATAAGAATAAAAAATGTTCAAGCTCTTGTTACGTTTCCCTAAGTGACCCACTTACACCCCCACAGCAGGATTTGAAAGGGCAAAACTTAGATCTCATTTTTCACTTATTTGTAATTTATCTTATTACCATTAAGATGATTTTTCCAGTTTCTTAGCCACTTACATTTCTTAATGGTCAACTATATAGTCAAACAGTCAAGACATATTGTTCTATAAAAACTACCTTACTGATGCAATAATAAATTTGATGTTCCTTTAGCATAGGTGTGGCTTATCTCTTTAAAAATCTACAGATTTCTTGTCTGGAGAACTGAACTGTTATTTTCTAGGATGCAAATGCACTTTAGGGTTGTCCTAGTGAGGGTTCTGGAAGGAAACAGATGGTACACTCAGTGCGGGTAACTGAGGACAGTGTATCAAAGGGATATTCACGTGGCAGGGAGACGGGTTAAGGAGACCGGAAGAGCTGGTGCAGCATCCTGGGACCAGCATCCCTGAGGAGCCATTGCCTCCCCAGGCCTATGGCAGGGAGCACTTGCAGGGACCTGGAGAGGCCAGCTGTGGCTGTGCGAGAGTACCACCGGGCAGGAGCCGTGCTGGAGGGAGGCAGCCAGCGCTCGGAGACCCCGCAGGGAGGAAGCTCGGGAATAAATGATCCCTCTCCTAGCTTCACTCCCTCTCCCTCTGAGCACCTGATTGCGTCTCCCACAGACCAACCCAAACAGAAGCCAAAGGAAGACGACACCCTGCGAGGTGACCGGCCAGCCGCCCAGAGCACGGAGCACCGCGGGGGAAGGGTGGAGAGCGGATCTGGAGAGGGGCCTGTGGAAAACATCCAAACATCATGTGCCGTCGTCAGCTTGTGACCTTTCTGCGGCTTCGCAGACCCCACCAGAATTGAAACTCCACAATGGAGGAAGCTTGTCGGCCTCGCTCTTCATAGACTCCCAGAACCAGGAGGGGCACCGGGCACGTAACCAGCATCCGATAAGTGCCCGAGGAGTAAGGAAGGCAGGCACGCATAAATGAACGAATGAACGGACTCCAGACCAGCCCTCCTATTTCTTGAGGCTTCGGTCAGAGGAAGCCCCTTGTAGAAAGCTGCAGAAGCCCATTAGGAGAAAGAGGAAACTCCATTTCTTGTCCCCTAAATGTTATCTGGCAATATGAGCTTGATGCGCCACCCACACACACCCGCTCCCACCACCACCACCACCACCACCAGCATCCTGATCTCAGGACAGCAGTAGCTCAGAGCTTCTTCCTACCCGCTCCTCCACCTTCCCTCTCCTAAGAACGCCCATCCTGGGGATATATTTTGGCCACTGCTTCCGGGCAGGACGCTCACAGTAACCAATAGGGGGCCTGGGGGCTGCTCCCACCCAGCACCTTGCCTGACAATGGACTGGGTCCCTCAGAACCATGGGGGAACTTGTGAAAACATGGATTCCTGGATCTTGATCCCAGAGATTCGGATTCAGGAGGTCAGAGTGGGGCCTGGAGGTCAGCACGTTTATGTTTTTCAAAAGACAGCAAGGTCACCCGACGGTCAGCCCAGCTTCCAGGCCGACCAACCACCCCAGTTTTCCTGGGATTTTTGGTGTAAAACCAGGGGGAACCAGGATGAGTCGATCCCCCTCTGCTCCTGTGTGGGGCCCATGGCCTGCCTCTTGTGCTGTCTCTTTCTTATTGTTGGAGGTGTGGCCTTAGCTCCTGGTGAGGCAGTGAGGTCTCAGAACCAGCCTCAAATTCAGCAGGAAAGGAAGCCACAGAGGCCTTTATTTGGAGCAAAAATCATTCTCCACAGACGGGCTCCTGGGGACCTGCCTGGCCACTCGGGGCCAGCGCTGGACCCTTCAGCATAGCTCTGACGGGCTCTGCCTCCCCTGTGCATTCTCCTTCCCCGGGGCTCCCGAAGGAAGATGCTGGCCGTGGAGCCCAGGACTCGGGTTTTCAGTAACACGGTTTTTAGGAAGGGTAAGCTGCTACATTGTTCTTTGGGCAGCTCCCCCACTCCTGGTTGGGCAACTTCAGTGGCCCCCTCAGACCACCTCCAAATGCCCCAGGCAGGGGCTGCCAGCAGTCCCCACCAACAGAGACCCAAGGGAGATGGGGTAGTGGACCCAGCGTCCAGCCCAAGTGCTTGTCCCGGCGCTCGAGAAAGTCCTTTGCTGCTGCGCAGCAAGCCTCCCTGAGCCCATGACCAGGATAAAGGAGATCAAGGGGTTATAGTCAAGTCATCAAACTTCACTCGCCTACCGCTTGACCTAGAGGCCTGGCCCCTCTTCTCCTTTGAAGGACGGTAGGCACTATTGTGTAATGATAACTAACTACTTAGGTTTCCTGGGTCCCAACCTCCAACCAGACACTGAGCCAACCACTTAATGGTCATGACATTGCAATGAGGGAGGGACTATGTTTGTCCCCATTTTACACATGAGGAAACCAAGGCACAGAGAGGTTACAATTTGCTCAGGTTCACCCAGATGGTCAGCGGGGGAGCCGAAATTCAAAACCAGGTAGGTCAAGGCACAAAGCCTTCACATAACCATGGCAGTACCTTGCTCTAGCAGAAATAACACAGCCTGGGTCCCAATCCGGGTTTGGCCTCAGACTCCTCCTTGATTAAAAAAATTAACTTTTAAAAGCTACTGATGCTGTTAATGCTCCCCAGACTGTCGTAAAGTTACAGGCACTGCCCGCGTGTCCCACATTGTCACATGACGGATTTTGTTTGTTGGGCTCCCTGCTCGCCTGTCGTCTTATCCAAGAGGGCTTCCCTGGTGGGCCTAAGTAAAGGAACGGAACCCCCACCTCTCCACCCCTCCCCCCGCCACTCTCTCGCACCTTAGTCTACAATTTTTTCCATAGCATTTAACATTAGCTGGCCCTACTATGTGAGAGTGTACACACACTCAAGTGTGTGTACATGTGTGTGTGTTTTACTTGTTTAATGACTGACTCCCCCACCATATGTTGAGCCCCAGGACGTCAGGGACCTTGTCTGTCTTGTTCACCCAAGTATCCTCAGCACCGAGAATGGCGGCTTCCCATATGGGAGGTACTCAACAAATATTTGAGGAATAAATAAACAAATAATGAATGGAGAATGGAGATGATCTTAAAACTGTGTGGTACCTGGCACATACCAGATACAAATTTTTTGTTGTGCTGGTGGTGGTGGTAAGAACATTTACCCTAAGATCTACCTTCTTAACAGATTTTTAGGCATACAGTACATCGTTAACCAGAGGCACGGTGTTACACAGCAGAGCTCTAGAACGTACTCATCTTACATAAATGAAATTTTGTGCCCACTGGTTAGCAACTCTCCATTTCAGCCCCTGGCAACCACCTTCTAGCCTTTGCTTCAATGAGTTTGACAACTTTAGATGCCTCATAGAAGTAGAATCATGCAGTATTTTGTTTTATCAAATCTGAATCCCAGGTGATTTAGAACGGGAGTTGAGGCAAAAGAAAAGATTTTTCAGGGGCCAGCCCAGTGGCACAGCAGTTAAGTGTGCACGTTCCACTTCAGCAGCCTGGGGTTCACCGGTTTGGATCCCGGGTGCGGACATGGCACCAGTTGGCAAGCCACACTGTGGTAGGTGTCCCACATACAAAGTAGAGGAAGATGAGCATGGATGTGAGCTCAGGACCAGTTTTCCTCAGCAAAAAGAGGAGGATTGGCAGCAGATATTAGTTCAGGGCTAATTTTCCTCAAAAAAAGAAAAAAGAGATTTTTTAGAAGACTTACCCAAAACAAAAGAAAGGAACCAGTATGTAGGGGATGAAGGGAGTAGAAATATCTCAAGAGCTTCTTTTTTGATAAAAGTTACAACAATTCAGTACAAATCTGATTTGTGAGCATCTTAGTAGCCAAGGCAAAGAGGTAAACCAGATGAGATACTACAACTCTATTATCTGCAGAAAGCAGCACACTTCACTCAACCCTAGTCTCTCGCTGAATTCCTCAGGAGAGCAGGGAGGTGTTACAACTCCCACTTGGCCTCACCATATATCTGCTTGAAAGAAATAACCTAGCATCTAACTTTTGTCCCTTGTGGTCAACTCGGACCACCGTCTCCTCCTTTGCTATCTACAGTCCTATCAACCACTCCCCTTAGGAGGAAATGCCTGGCTTTAAAGTTTCCCTTCCTCAACAGAGGCACTGAGTAGGATGGGATACATGCCCATCTCCTGGGTGGGTCGGACACCCTCTAAGTCTGCTGGGAGATTTTCTGTCAGTTAACAAATGTGACGTGTTTGCTCAAGAGTGCAAGGTCTCCGAGGGAGACAGACCCAAGCACCAGGGAATTTAGAGACAGGAAACACCACGATCAGGGGCAACTTCCCAAAAGCATGGGCCATCTCCCTTTGGAAAGAGCAAACTCACACAAACCAGAAGGCCCCACGAGAGGGTGCATGCATGCTGACTGATCCTCTGATGGTGGCCAGCGGCAGCCCGGGTGTCAGCTGCCCAGAAGCTGGGAAGGGGTCAGAACAGAAGCCTCCATAACACTTCACTGTACCGCCTCTAGGAGGCGCCCCAGCGCAGTGGGAGGACCTGCGGAGTCCACCCAACCTGGATTCAAATCCACCCCTTCTATCGTTAGCCGCATGCCCTTCAACAGAGGATTTCACCTCTCTTCACACAGTTTTCCCTCCGTCTGCAGAACATGGTCACGACCGTCTCCCCTGTGCAGTGCAGGAGTTGAGAACGCAGGTCTGGAGCAGGCTGCCTGTGTCGAACTCCTGCCTTACTGATGCAGTGCCCCTGGGCAAGTACCTTTATGCTCTTGTCTTGCTTTTCTCATCCATAAAATGGGTATAGGAATAAGCTCTGCAGCCTGTGACTATAAGGAGGACTGCATGTGATAAACCATGGAAAGCCCGTAAGACAGTGCCCGGTATACACCAAGTGCATAATGGGTGTCACTCTCTCTGTCCTCCAATGTTCGGGGCTTGTGTGGGCTTGCATAGAGCAATATGTGACTACACAGCACAGGGCCTAACACTGAGGGTTTGCGCCCCTTTCTTGGGGAAAGTCAGACCCTGAGTCTAAGCCTCTCCTAGGGAGCGAAGTCCCTGCTCCAAACCCCCAAAGGGGTCCCCGGGACAGGGCGATGAGGAACCTCCAGGCCAAAGCTTTCCCTCGGATGTGACAGTGAGGAGAGAGTGCACTGGGCAGGGGCTGGCCGGTGCCTGCCCCCCAGGGAGTCATAGGAACAGAAATAGGAAGCCCGCGCTGGTGTTTACAGTAAGTCCTCAGCCCTTGACCACACTGTCTTGTCTGTGGTGCATTTATTTTGGGGACAAGCACTGAAGTCATTGCTGCCCGAAAGTGCTCCGGGCAGGGCCGCTTCTCTCTGCTTCCCGGGAGAGGCCTGGAGCAGGGAAGCAGGCCCACCAACCACAGCCCACTCAGGCCCCTGCCCCGGACCAGACTCGTCTCCCCAGGGGCTCTGGAGGTGCCTGGGGCAGGAGGCCAGGGGAGGAGGTGGCGGGCGGGGCAGCCTGGCCCGTCCCTGCCTCGTCTCACTTTCCTTTCCCTCCAAGGGCTGCCTCCGCCCATCTTCTTGGCTCTCAGGGCTCCTCTCTCTCCATTTCTTATAACTCAGCAGGAAAAGGGGAAGTGGATCTTCAAAGCTTCTCCCTGGCCTTGATGACAAACCCCAGTCAGCCCCAGGCCCGGCTTCGGCCTTGGGCAGGCCTCTCTTAGCTGCTCCCTGGGCTGAACGACAGACAGTCCTAAATGCTTCGGAAACTTCTGCTTAGCAGGGGCCCCTGAGCTGCTCCTGGGGCGGGCTGAAGGCTCTGCCTGCGACAAGATTGTTCTTTCTGGGTGTTGCGCTGGCCGGAGCCTCCTCGCCCTGCCCTGGCAAACTACTGGGATGGGGCAGGCCTGACCCCAAGCCTGTCCTACTCCCTTCTTCCCAGGCCAAAGAATCCTGGATTACAGTGCCAGCTCTGCCCTATTCTCGCAATGCAACCTTAGTTCCCCAACTGCAAAATGGAGGGTTGAATAGGGTGCTGATTTACATCTCTCCTTATCTTTAAAGAAAACACTACACAGAATCCCACTTTACGCCACAGGACTTTTCTAAGGGCAAGCGAGGACCTGTAGCTACATCTGCTTGCCAGTACCCCTGTCATCTTTCCAAAATCAATTCAAAGGAATCCCTTAGGTAGAGCTACCATAGACAGTTGTGGAGGTTACGCACTGCACAACCTTAGGAGATGCCGTTCACCTTGTAGATTATAAGGATGGTTCCTCCTAAGGTTGCTCAAGACACAGCCAAACATGGTGGCCCCACCTGTAGAGCATCACGAAGCAGGATTTTAAAACTACTGGTCTTAGATCATTACCTTGCAAGATTGGAAAGCTGCCACTCCTCTATCACAGTAGCATTTCAGACACTACTTCACTAATTCTAACTGAGGTGTGAGTTCATAAGGGCTTAATCCACTGTCTATTCACTGGACACAAAAGCCTTTTTAATGCCCACGTTTAAAGGGCTTAGTTGGAGAATTCTGGGCATTGTGTAAGGCAGGAAGAAGATGCAGAAGATCCAGGAGTCTCCCTTGTGCCTGGCAGTTTATTCCAGATCACAAGTGCCCTGGCTGTCCGTGACTGGCACTTTCTTAGGGCCGAGAATTATGCCTCTTGGGCATTTTTACTTCCCCAGAAGACAATGTCGTTTTTACTAAGCCAAGGAGAGGAAGAAAACAGATTTATCTACCACCTACTCTTGGTCAGAAATTACGTTAGCAGTTTGACCAATACTGTGTCATTTATTTTTACTACCACCCTCTAGGTTTTCATTATCACCTTTTGCAAAGAAGAAATGTGAGGCTAAGAGCAATCAAGCATGTTACCCAAAATGACAAAATGATTAGGAAGCAAACCCATAATTACAACTCACGTCTATGCAAACCCAACGCCTGTCCTTGCTCCCCATCAGATGGAATCCCACCAGGGCCCGGGCATCAGAATCCCCCGAGGCTTGTATGAAAAGGGAGGGGAGGCCCGGAAACTTCTACATAAACCCCCAGGGGAGTCTGATGCACAACCTGGTTTGAAGACTGTTTTGGAAGGCAAATTGACATTTAGGAATAAAAATAAACTCACAAAGCCTTCCTTCCACACCTTTGTGCCTGCATCGCCCTCTGCTTAGGAAGACGTCTTCTGTCTTCCATCCTCGAAGGCTCAATTCTAATTCAACCTTCTCCAGGAAGTCTTCCTAGACTGCTTCTCCAGCATGTGGTCTCTCCTCCGTTTTCTACAATCATCTCCTTGTGTCTCTCTAACGCAGTCAGCGCGGCACGCCTCATACAGGAGATCTGCCCGCTTCTGCCTCTCCTAGACTTGAAACTCCTCCTGGACAAAACTTGAGTCATGAATAGCCATCTCCATCCACCCCCACCATCGTGAAGGACTCCTGACGCCCGGACAGAGGTCTAGATGTGAATGAAGAAGCATTTACCAAATGGAGTCTGGTTGGATCGAATGATGGAGTCGCTTCTTTAGAAACCGCTTTCTCTGTGGCCAGGCTTCAGAGCTCTCAAAACTCTTGACTGTTTCAGGCTTCTTTGCCTTTTATGACCCAAATCCCTGGGCCAGAAATAATCTCTCTCTCCATCTCATCCACCTGGTACGTTTCTCGTGCTACTTCAAGCATCATCTCCTTTGCAAAAGCATCCCCACCCAACGCAGCATTTATTACCCCTGGCTCCGTGAGACCTCAGCTAGGACGGAGCCTGCCACAAGTGTTGTCTATTTTCCTGTGCGCCTCTCCCACCGGGCTCCACGGTTCCCGAGGGCAGGATTAGGTCTCATTGATTTTATATTCCTAGGGCCTGAGCATTTGGACAGGCACATATTAGGGGCTCCTATGAAGAAGGAATGAATGAGTGAACAAATGAGTGGCCGGGAAAATAACTAGGTCCAGGTCTGGGTGACACTGCTTGCTCACCAGAGAGGCCAGTCTTTCTCCAGAGAGTCGGTGTTTCAAAGAGGAGCCGCTCGCTACCCAGACCTGGGCTGCACAGACTTTACTGGGAGTCGCTGGCTAGTTCTGAGTGCAAAACTAACGTCCTTAATACGAGCTGTCTCTCTGCCTCACACTGGTATGGGGTCACCTTTGGCCTGCCGTCCGACGCTAGAACAAGACCAGGGACATGTGGACAGTCTCATCCGTCCTTCCTTCTCACCATCCTTCTTTCCCTTCTGACTCTGCATCCCCCCTCCCACCAGGTGCCTCTTGGGTAGCCTGCTTCTGACCACTGGGGGCATTGCTGGGGTCCCAGCACGCAGCCAGGACCCTTAGGAAGCAATTCTTACAACAAAACATGTGGCCTGACGTGGCCTGTCCTCTTTGCCTCCTGCCCAAGTTCAGAAAGTGACACAGACCCAGGTCCCTAGGGCCTCATCAGCACGACCAGATCCAAGTCACAGGGTCAATATCTGTCCCCATTTTTGCCCATAATCAGTAACAAATGCAGCAACGACTCTGAACTTGCTTTTTTAGTACTTTTTAAAAGACCTTTAACCACAGGATTTTTATTAGCTCTTTTTTTCTTGTCGTTTAACAAATGAGAAAATCCCTACGAATTGAAGCCAGATGTGTTTGCGTGGGCTATCAAAAGCCACGATATTTTTATCATGCTCGTTTTTATTTATTCGGTCCCCTTAGCTCTCTAGTCATGGGGTTCCAGTGTTTCCTCATTATTCTGAAAGCCAGGAGATGTTGGCATGCAGTGTGAGTTGATTCTCCAGCAGGCCCATGAGCCCAAAAGCTCTAGATGCTTCTTTGTTAGGGAAAGGAGGGGAAGCATGTAAAATGAAAATCTCTGCTCCATTCTCATGTACTCAATCGAAAACGCCATCCTGTACCTATAATTAAGCCCTTCTATCTATCATAACTGTGAAACTGGCACATTTGTGTATCTCGTTAAAGTAAACCGTTGATTAGAACAGTACAAGGTACGCAGCATAACTTCCTCCTCCCATGGTTAAACCGGGCCAGGTTGTTATGGTGTCTCAGAGCTTTCACATAATCAGACCATCCCAGTGAGGCTGTGAGCTCATGGAGACTGCCACAACCATTTGGAAGTGTTGGCATTCACGCAAGTGGGCACCGCACCCACCAGTTTGGTATTCAGACCCAGAGAGACTCATCTACTCAGCTGCGTCCCATGCGGAGTGAAGAGAAAAATCAATATTCCTAAGCGGAAAAGGATCCAATAAGTTACTGGAAAAGTTACTTGCATTTATATCTTTGCTACTAAGCAGGGCTTCATTCAGGCAATTAAATAACAAAGTGATTGGCGCACGGAGGAGGTGGCCAGACCAGCTGCCCTCACAGAACTGGCAACAGCTCCTGGGCTGCCTTGCAGCCCCAAAAACTCAATTAACCTCGCCAGGCCTCACTTCTCTGTTCATTAGTATTTATTTATTTGATTTCCTTAAGCTTCCTCCTTGTGATTAAAAAAAAAAAATCACCTCAGGGCACAAGCACAAAAGAGTAACAATTAAAATACATAAAGCAGAGCTGAGATGGCCAACAGCCTTGAACTTGGAGACAGCCAGATAAGCCTTCGTAAAGCTCTATGCCCCAAACTTGCCAGAACGACAGATGGAGGCCAAGAGCACAGCAACAAAGAGCCCAGTAAATGGGGAAGGAGGTCCGGTGTTCGGAGATCTTGGAAAGTGTTGGCAGCCATGCCCGCCTGATCACACACTACCTGCAATCCTATCTCGAAAGTGTGGGAGGTCCTTCTTAGGTTTGGAGTCAATGCTGGAGCTCCTGAGAATCTGGAAGAAGGTCCTGCTGAGAATCTACGCAGCCAAGCAAGGCCCTGGGCACTCCCCACATGGGTGTCCCCGCTCAGCACCAAGCCAAGACTCCTGCTAGGGGTTAAAAGAGAGGCGGAGAGGCTTACAATAAGGTTTCTCCTGAGAACTGGAACTGTCCAGCAAGGGGAAAGTGCTCTGGTGAGCTCCGTCCCCCAGAGGAGTTCAAGCAAAGATGGAGACCTACTATGTGCCAGGAACCATACCAGGTACTTGCACAACAGTCCTGAAAACAGAATACCCAGGTCAGGAGGGACATGCCCAGTAGGTGAGACACAGCCCCATCTAACTGTCATTTGCACAAAGCCTTCTGCATGGGAACATTTTTGCCAGACCCACTCTACAATACTTACTCTATACAGCAGGCTGCCTTCCATTTCTTCCACTCGACCACATAGCTTGGCTGTCCATCCTTATCAGTCCATGAACAGTGGCTACAATCTTCAATCTTCTCAACGGCTACAATTACAGCATCTATAAATGAATCATTTCTTAAATGTAAAAAGCTCCCCTTATGTCCATTGAGATTGTTTCGAGGGATCTGTCATCACAACATGGATTCAATAAATGATCCATGTGTATTTGCTGCCTAAAAAGTATATCCCATTTCTAGAAGTAGAATCTCTGGGTCGAAGAAGATGAGCCTACTGGAAGCTGATGGATACATCGCCTTCCTCAAGGGTTGGACCTTTACTGAACCTGTTCAAAGAACAGAATTGTCACATGGCGTCCCTGAAACCTGACTGCTGGCTGTGGTTCTTTGGCTGTACATGGCCCCTTCCCATAGAAGCCTCTCCAGGCTACGAGTTCACATAATCATGGGGCTGCACCCTCTGATATAGCATAGACCTCTATTCCTGGAAACCCTTGAACACATCCTGAATACTTGAGCCCAAGAGAACTAAGTCCAAAGAGGGACTCTGTGCGGTCCGAGGTCTGCCTTCCATAGCCCCAATTCCTTCTGTAGGATCTGCCTCTTCTTTGGGTGATTCTTATCAGAACATCCATTCCTTTGCCTTCGCGAAGATGCAACCCTGGACTCAACAGCTAGACAAACACAACAGAACACACGACACCAGCATCCGTACAAGCTCTGTACTTACGGTGCTTCGTTCTTGGCATTTTTCTCTGTCTAGTCACTGCTGCTTTCTAAAAAAATGTGCCGTGTTTAAGAAAAGGCCCTTGTCCTGCTGAGGATGTTGATAAGTTTGGATATATAAATATTGACTGAAAGTGGAGTCGGGGCCAGGACCGCCAAACATTTCCACACAGTACCAGAGAAATCTGGAGATTCCAAGAGCAATCCATGAAAGAAGGTATGAAGAGGAGAGATGGAGAAGGGAAAGGAATAAAAGAGCCATCAAGATACCAGGAGGCTGGGGCTGTGTTGGCTGGGAATGGGCCAGGGAGCCTTCTCCAGAGGTCCTGGGACCCAACGAGGTTTTGAACAAGCGAGTTCTCTAATATTTACTCGGAAGCAGCCTGTGATGCTCTGATGTAACCTCCTTCTTGGTACCTCTACTGCCAAGCCATTGCTAAAGTCTACCACCACCTTAAAAATGCTTGGTGGGGGGCGCCAAACAAGTTATTGGTTCCTGGATAGCAAGTCCTTTCCTTCTATCTCTAACTGCTATCACACCCCCACCCCTGCTTTGTTTCTCATTAATAGCACAGCTCATTAACTGACATTGCTTTCGTTTATTCCCTTGCTGTTTGTCTCCCTACTAGAATACAAGCCCTGTAATAATAGGAACATCATCTACTTCCTTTAGTCTTTGTACCCACTGCCAGAACTATGCCTAGCATATACTAGGTACTCAATAAATGTTTGTGTAATTAACTAAGTAAGCAAAGAATGACCACAGTACATGGAAAAGAAGACATTAAAACATTTGGATGTTGTTTGAAACTTAGCAGACTAAAATTTTAAGTGTCCCAGTGTAGCTGAGAAAACATCCATTTTATAAGGAACAGGGTGAAATTAAAGTCTGAGGATTTAAATTAAGAAAAAAAAGCACTGGTCTTGTTATCCTCATATTTTGCAGACTAATAGCATTCACAGACTTAGGTACACAGAGGGATTTTACAGATTTGACATCTTTCAGCAGCATATGACCCCTGCCACGAACAGGGAAGGTATGGGTCCTGTCCAGATAACCATGAGCGTCTATGAGTCATTGTGACCAAGATGCCATCACCAGGCCAAGCCTTGCACTGGGAATTAGGCATACGTCGCTGAGGTCAGCAATTGGCTCTTTGTCCTCCGGCGTGTGCCAGCCCGGCCAACTTATGCCCCACCAGGGATGATACAAACTGTGCTCTCACTTTTTCTCCAACTACAGAAGTGGAGACCGTGTCACAGTTCTTAGGGAGAAGGAATAGAGCACTGAGTTCAATTCAAGAGTTATTTGCATTTCCATCATCACACTGTTACTTTCCCCTCACCCTGACCTGTTCACCATTCTCCTTGGGCATGCAGAGTAACCATCACTGCGAAATAAGAACACGCCATCAGCCGGGGATTGGGGTCATCGGCTCCACTCACAGAGAAGGGCAGGGAGGCCAAAGGCAGCCTTCGGAAATCAGCTTTGGCCAGATTCATGCTCAGGCAACCAGAGCAAAGAGAACTCAGGGCAGCAGAGTCTCTGGCCCAAACAATCCAGGGCCACATAAACAGAAGCAGGGAGCTGAACAACTGTTCCATGACACAAGATGGTATAGACAAGATATCTAAACCACTCAGAATATCTGTCTACACAGCCTCAATTTGCTTGAGAATTGTTCTCTTCTGGGGTTCACTGAGACCATGGCAATGAACAGTGTCAGTGGAAAAAATAGCAGACATTTTTCCCAATGTATGAGTGCTCTCCTTAGAGGAATGGTAAGAAAATCGTTTTCATTCCTCGACAGTATGCACCAGGGTAGCATCCTGGCATTGTTTTTCAGAGTGAATTTGACACGTCTGTTCAAATAAATTAACACTCTCATTTCAACTGTCTTTTTTGGCAGAAATACACAGGTTGTCATGCCAATTGATGAGTTAATCTACAAGATCTCGTCTGAAAAAACTAAAATAAAAGCTATGCAAAGGACTTCATTACATTTTAATGCCAAAGTGAAAGTGGTTCACTTTTCTTTTTTCTTTCCTTTCTTTTCGCCTAAAATCCCTTATTCTATTGCATTCCGTGTAACACAAATGTGATAGCAATTGTGGCAGGGGAAAGAAAGGAAAATGGGCAGGTGGCTTGTGGGAGAGGCCTAGTACAATTTATCAAGGGAAGAGAAAGATTGAAAGAAATATTGGAAATAAATCACGCAAGTATTCATTTAGTTATTCTTTCTGAATAGCCAACATCTGGTCTTATACATAACATGTATCTTTCTATATTTCCATACTGCTTTTGTTCTGAATACAATCAAAATTAACCAAATAGCCAGTTTTTTTTAAGCTGTTGGTAGTAATGTTTGACTAATTTCTCCTATTATTTCTTTTAAACTCTTTATTATTTTCTGCTGTTTGATTGAGATTTAGTCTATAAAGGGTAAAATCTTAAATATCCAACTCTGTACATTTTTACCTGTGCATAAACCCATGTAACACCCACCCAGGTCAAGATATAAAACATTCCCACAGCCTTCGAAGGTTTTCTTATGCTCCTTCCCAGGCGAGATCTACCTCTGAGCCCAGAGGTAAACACGAGGTGACTTCTTTCACCTTCGTTGAATTTTCCTCGTTCTTGAAATCCATGTAACAGGAATCATGCATTAGAGTCTTTTTCCTGTCTGCCTTCTCTAGCTGTGTACGACCCTTTGAGATCCATCCATGTTGTTACATCTATCATTAGTTTATTATTTTTTATCGCCGTGTAATAGTCTATTAAATGACCGAACCACAATTTACCCATTTTCCTACTGATGAACATTTGGGTTGTTTCCAGTTCCTGACTGTTAGGAAACACCTGCCACGAACATTCTGGTACTAGTCTTTTTGTGGACTTATGTACTCATTTCTCTTGGCAATGGCATTGCTGGGTCATAGGAGAGGCAGATACTAAACTTTATCAGAAACTGCCCAATAGTTTTCCAAGGTGGTTACACCCTGCTCCTATTTGACTTTAAAATGATCAAGTTTTTAATTAAATACAACTTGCACCCAATTTCCTGATCCATCCCTTCCCGAGAATAGTTTGTTCATGAACATACAAATGTCGAAGGGTACCATGAGAGGTCACAGACTTTGGAATCGGAAAAACTTCAAAGCTTATCCCCTCACTTCTTAGTTCATCGACTTCAAGTAAGATGTTATTTTTAATCACATCAAGTCTCAGTATTTCTTTGTAAAATAGCTCCACGATATCTTCTTCTCTATAGGTTACTTGTGATGATGAAGTGAGGTGACACAGGTAAAAATATCTGGCACAGGTTCAGACACATGGCAGGCATTGGATAAAGGGTGTCCCCTCTCTCCCCACATTTCTTGACAAGCATCTTCCCCCTTCTAGTATTAGATTTTGGGGTCTTACAGACTGTCTCTCTCTCTTTTTCTATCTTCTAAGCCTCAAGGGCTGGGGAGGAAGGAGATCCAGGGGAGAAAGACCCTGCAGGATGGAAGGTGAGAGGCCGGCTAAGGGTGAGACTCCATCTTCCCGCAGCAGAAGGGAAAGCTCTATTTACAGTAGGACCCAGATGGAACTGATTTGTTCAGAGCCATCTTATTCCTGAGTGCGATATTTGTCCACATCATAAAACCACAGGCCACAATGTGTCTGACATTATACCAAGTGATATAACCCCTCCTAATGATATTATAATAAATCCCAAATGAGGCAGCCATCACTGGGCAGCCCTTTCAAAGTGTTCCTGAAATAGTTTTTACAGAACAAGAGGTCTGCGTGCCAAATGCAGACGCTCACATGAGGCCAGAGGAGTTAGCTCAGGCATACACAGGAACACAGCTCTGGCTCCGTTCTTGGCTGGGAACTTGTTCTTTTCATATTAATCTATCGGCTTTTATGAAAATCAAAATATTTCTTCTTTTACTTTTTTATGTGAAGGATGAAATTGGACATTTTCTAAGTGCAATACAATGTCCCCCAGGGTGCCTTTTTATTATTGTGCTTTAAATCAGCAGTTTCTGTGTTTCTTCATTAGGAAAAGCCAATGACCTTTCATCTTGGCTTCACCTCCCCTGGTGCTCAAAGAAAGCTGACCACATTTCCTGCCATCCTGGTGGCGCAGGCTTGTTCTGCTCGGTTTTTCTGCTAACGTGCATAGGTATGTTTCTCAGCTATCACATGTTCTGCTTCCACAGGCATGGGGAGCTTGCTGACTCAGGAACCGTTGAATTTCTTCTAGGGCAAATGTGTAGCCCTTTCTGCCCTTCAAGACAAAAACAACAGGAAATCATGTGTCTCCACTAATGGGGATGAGGCACCATCCTGCTGGATTGTGGTCTTGGAATTAAGAGGACCTGGAGCAAGAAGGATTATTGATTCCCCTGACTTGGATGATCATCAACACCCCACCACCACTCTAACCAGCATCATCACTTCCAGGACCAAGTTCACAGTGCGCTGTGTTACTCTCACCCTCCTCATTTCTCTGGCCATCTTCCCCTCAATCATCCTTCTGGCCACCCCACTGCAGTGAATCATTTATTGTTTGGATCTTCTCATCACGTCTCTTTCCTCTCCCTTTCCCATCCCACGTGCTTCCATCATCCGTCCAAAATGTGAGTCCAAGACTCAAGCATCTTTGTTTTACAGATACTGGAAAGATGGCCGTTCTTTTTATTCTCTCATTGGGGTTGCAAAGATGGACTGGGGAAGCTTAAAACTGATAGAGATCACTTCCTGCCTCCAGGTAAAGAGAGCTCACCTGAAGTGAAATGCATTCAGAAAGCAGTAGATCAGAAGGAAGGAAAGAAGTGGAACCCTGATAATCTTAGACCCCTTGGATCCAGACATACCTGTATTTTCAGTTACTTATGCCAAAATGTTGCCTCTTTTGCTTAAACTGGCTCGAGTTGGATTTCTTTAGTTTGAAAATGAAAGAATTCTGAGCAAAACAACCATCCTTGTCACCTGGTCTATATTACCATCCCCACCCCAAGTACACTCAAGGTTGGCATTCCATATCAGAGTCTCAGTTGGTAAGTCAGAGGCTGGGGTTGAGATTCTATGGGCTGTCTATGGTCTCCTACCCAAGATAGCCCAAAGATAGTGAAAGAAGATGAAATCAGTCAAATTCTTTATGGAAAAGCAGGCGCTTCATACCAAAGAGATTAAACACAAGCTTCAAGCCTAGAAGAATCAGGATAAGAACAGGTTTGCAACAAGGGCAAATGATCTGAGACAATCGCTTCCAACACTAACAGTGGGCGGTAGGTTTCCTTTATGGTACAGCATTTTTGGTGGTAGAGATAGGAAACTGACTTAAAAAATGCAAATCAAGATGGGAGGCACTACCCTCACCAGTGTCAGGATCCACCAAGTATCGAAAGTGTCATGGTGGCCGTCAAGCGTGTGATCCTTTTCTTGGGCTCTTAGTTCCAGGAGATACAAAGAAGGCCTCTGCTTTGCAAGAATATACACTCCAGTAGGGTGGAAATACAGAAAGACAAATTCAACAAGTAAATGTTTACATGCAATAAAAGGTTATTTGTCCTAAAAAGAGGGACTAAGATAAGAGGTCTACACGGGTCTGACTACAGCAGAAGTGCAAGAAAGATGTGTTTTCCTTGGATGATCTGAGACACGTAAGAGGTGACATTTGCAGTCATCACCTTCATGCATTCCCCAAAATCACTTCCACCACCTTTCTTATCACTTCTGTTATCACCAGAATGGGACAGCTTCCAGAGCAAGGGCTAAGAAGAACGAGGAAATCCTTTCCCACAGCTAGCAATGCTTGCTAGTAACGTTTGTTCACTTTCTGATTTTAAATGTAATGTGTATCTATTATTTATTGGTGAAACACTTTTGGTTACAAGTAGAAGAAACCAATTGAAGCTGGTTTAAGGGCAAAGGGGCCTGTGATAGGTGGCCATACGGGATCACACAGAACCCAAAGTACAGGCTCCAGCCAGGCCGCAGAACAAACTGGAACCAGGAAATCCTAGACATGTCTCCTCTCTGCTTCTCTCAGAGTCTTTCTCCTGTTTCCTCCCATCCTATGCACCAGCTTTCTCTTAGCAGTTCCCAGAGGATCAGGAGCCTGGGCAGACACAACACTGAAAATCAATGACCATTGAGGAAGATTTAGAAATGTACCAGAGGAAATGAAATGTTATTCTAAAGTAACAATTACCTTCTCGAGATGGCCGATCCTGAGAAAAGCAAGACCCAGTAGCTCAGTTTCTTTTTCTTCTGGACGCTGCTAAAGGAAAGCAGCACAGTGCCGTGGTGAAGAGCATGTGCTCTGCAGCCTGCTAGCTCTATGACTCTGGGCAAGCTTCGCTATCTTTGACAATAAAAAGAAATAATGCTGTCTTCAGAGCAATGCCTGATGCAGAAAATACTCCATGAGTGTTGACTATCATAATTACAAAAGGAGTAGAAGACTAGCTCTTTTTTGGCTGAAAGCACCCTAGTAGGTTGTGGACAGTCAAAGATATAGCAGGAGCTAACTTCATTAGGAATGAGACATTGCAGCACCACTCAAATTAACAGCATAAGAAGATTTCCAAGTTTCCCAGAACTAACTGGGAGAGGAGAAGGGAAGAAAGAGAAAAGTAATATGTTAAGAGAATGGGGGTGACCATGGCATGGATGTCAAGCAATAGGAATGCCTAATATGAGGGTTCTTAACCCAGGGCCCATGGATCCCAGCTGGTCCACAGATAGAGTTCAGGGGATCCTTGAACTAAGATGGGGAAAAATTACGTCTTTATTTTCACCAATCTCTAACTAAAAATTAGCATTTTCTTTGACTATGAATGTATACAACCCATCACAATAGTATTAGCAGCTTTTGTGACTTTGTGATCAACAGAAATCACAGATATTTTCATACTATATTATAGTTGTACATATTTCAAAATAGCATTTACACTTATTTTGACTCATTTTCTGGCTAACCACTACGTCATATTATTTAATGCATTATTAATAAAGAAACACATGCATTACTGTATTACAAATTCGTTTTTTCTTCAATATTTGATAACTTTATTTCAATATAATTCATTTTCTTTGTAATCTCCCATATTTATTGCATGCATTTAAAAACATTATACTTGGAAGAGGTCTACGGTTTTCACAAGACTGCCAATAGTATCCATGAAACAAAAAAAGAAAATCTTTAAGTACCTCTCGTTCAATATGGGACTGATTTGTCTTCTAGAT
This sequence comes from Equus quagga, assembly GCF_021613505.1. Lineage (NCBI taxonomy): Eukaryota > Metazoa > Chordata > Mammalia > Perissodactyla > Equidae > Equus > Equus quagga. Next base: position 92,351,146 of record NC_060278.1, read on the forward strand.
GGCATATGACAACAACCTATCTCCAGGATCCATAGAGCTTCAGTAAAAGTCTGGTACATGCAACAAATTCAAATGTTTGAGGGAGGATTGGAAGCAGAAATAAAGGAGAAAGAACTATGCCCCACGTATGAGTCAAGATGCCAGAGCAGAGAAATAAGAACCACAAAAGAGAGGACAGAACAACAGAATTCTAAAGATGGGGTGTCACTATCAGGTTATGATGAGAATGAATGTCCTCAAGGAGTCACAGAACTAATGGAGATGTCGTGGGCTTTCCACTGGACGTGAGATGAGAGTTACAGTCAATTCCGCGTAGGTCATAAGTGCTGAGGTGGCCCCATCTGATACCCATGGTTCCAATAGTTACTATAATATAAAAACTACCATTAACCCAATAACCACCAAGATACAGTCACTATTACTATGCTCATATACAGTCTTTTTTCATTTATACACTCATATATATAATATATATACAATCAATGTTCAAAATTAGAATCATAATGAACACACACAAATCCTACTTTTTCAATTTTATTTCATATCCTCAAACATGATTTTAATTATGTAATGTCCCATCATGTGGAAATGCGGTCATTAAATCCTCTACTATATGACATTTAGATTGCGTCTAGTTTTTCACTTACAAATAATGCTCTACTTAAAGACCCTTGCACATAATTTTTGTTTGTGTGGAACTCTGATTATCTCCTTAGAATAAACTCCAAGGTATAGACAAACTAGGTCAAGGTCTATTAACATTTCATCACTCATGAAATGCTCACCGGCAATGTGTGAAAGGGTCCATCTTGCCATATCCTTGTCAGTACTGGTGTCATCTATGTATCTCTTTTGTAAATATTTTTTGTTTTTAGTTAGAACATGTTTGCAGCAGATGGTTTGCAAAGTTGTCTGCAGCTGTTCTTCCCATCCCTGCATGCACCCTACTTTTCAATGTGACTTTGATGCTCCTGCCATCAAGTAGAAGGACATGACAGGGAACAGAGATAAGCCATGCCATCTGTGGCCTTCTAGATCCACAAGCCCCCAGCAAACCCACCAGTTGACTGCAGCAGAACACGTGACCCTGGACAAGACCAGTAGAAGAAATGCCCACCTGAGCCCCACCAGACTGTGGACCCTTGGAATCGTGAGCAAATAAAATGTCTGTCATTTTAGCCACTAAGTGTGGGGGTGGTTTGTTACACAGCAGTAGATAACTGATACGATGATCAATTTTACGATTTTAAAATGCATATTAAATTTTAGGGAAGAATAATAAAACAGACCCATTATTTCACCATCCAACACGGAGGAGACCACTGCTAACAGTTTGATTTGTTTTGTTTCCATCTCTTTTATTTTAGCATGCATGTACTATGTTAATATCAGAACTAGAAACTAATCTTGGTTTTAAAGATCGTTGCAAAAATTCTCAAAGCACATCAACAAATCTAATTCATTGAATACAAAAAGCATGGTTATTTACAACCAGTAATAAAGAGGTTATTTAATGCTAGGGAATATATTATGAGTATATGTATCAGGTCAATTAAAATGCAATCATCTTGATAAATATGAAGGAGTAATTGGTAAATTTGATGCCCATTCCTTTAAAAAAATTATAGAATATAAGGAATAGGAAGATGCAAGCCTAATATAGCATGGTTAAAATATCTGTTTCAAAAATGATAGTTAATTTTATACTTAATGGCAATATTTAAGTAGCACTGCTATTAAAAATAGGAGCAAGATAAGAATGTTCCCTACATTATGACCACTAATAATTGCTCTGGAAATTCTAGTTAATACAATAAGTTAAGAGAAAAACTGAGGTGAAACTATTAGAAAAAAGAAAGCAAAGTTATGAGTATTTGCTCATGATATTATTGCCTACTCAAAGCTCAAGATAATCAGCTAACAATGTATTGTATTAATTTAAAGCCTGAGTAAAAAGTCTTGATATGAAATAAGTAGACATTTTCCAATATTGCAATAATAGCATATTAGAAAATGGAATGGAAGTCTACCACTTTTACAACTGTAAAAATCTATATCTCCCATATCTATTTAAAACATAAAACATCTCGTAATAACCCATCAATAAATGTGAAGGACGTTTATTAACAAATTATAACACTTTCCATCAGACATGAAAGAAAATAATATAATAGAAAAAAACACCGTTTTAGCACGTGGTAATATGAATTGCCTTTCCAATTATTTTTGTCCCACTAATTACCTTCCTTTGTGTCCCTTAGACTTATGCATGCAACTCAAACCCATGAGAGCCATGGAGGCAGGACGGCAGACCCGCTGGGTCCAAGGACAGAGCATCAGGCCAAAGAAGGTTCTTCTCAAGCCTTAAGGTTTAATGCTGTTTGCGCCATTAGGTTTTGGACTTACCTGGGACCTGTTGCCCCTTTCTTCTTTCTCCCTTTCGGGGTGGGAATGTAGATCCTACGCCGCCATGGTGCTGTATTTTGGAGCACATGTTTGCTTTGACAGGTTCGCAGCTGGAGAGCAATTTGCCTCAGGATGAATGGTAGCTTGAGTCTCACTCATATCTGATTTAGACAGTATTTAGACGAGACTTTGGATTTTTAAACTTTCGCATTGATGCTGGAATGAGTTAAGACTTTGGAGGCTGTCGGGATGTGATGAATGAACTTTGCTTATGAGAAGGACATGACATTTGGAGGGCCAGGAGTGGAATGCTATAGACTAAATGTATCTCCCAAAATTCGTATGTCGAAACTTAATTCCCAGTGGTATTTAGAGGTGGGGCCTTTGAGAGGTGATTAGCTTTTGAGGGTAGAGCCCTTGTGAACTGGATTAGTGCCCTTATAAGAAAGATCCCAAAGAGCTCCCTCATCCCTTCTGCCACATGAGGACACTGAGACGACAGCCATCTATGAATGAGGAAGAGAGCCCTCACCAGACGCAGAATCTGCTGGCACCTTGATCTCAGACTTCCCAGGCTCCAGAAGTGTGAGAAATAAATTACTGTTGTTTATAAACCACCCAATCTATGGTGTTTGGTTACAGCAGCCCAAACAGACTAAGACACAGACATACTCCACATAGCCCCACGGTGTAGTAACAATCCAATTTGTCTCTTGCATTCAGGATCAATCCCCCAGGCAGCACAGTAACTCCCTTCCTTGTTGGTTCACTGGCATGATGAGTCTAAAGAGGCCAGGAGTCAGTCTCAACTTCCATCCAATTGACCCATCACGGTGCCCCCTAGTGGGGACACTTCCCCCTTGGTCTCTAAATCTTCTAGACCAGGGGAGCTTCAAAATCACAGGAGCAGGATGCAAAACTTTTGCTCTTAGCTCACTGGGGTAGTAATATAAGGAGCTCATTCCCAGATCTGTGAACCATGGCTATGGAGACACCAGTCCTACATGATGGTCACTGACACAGTGCAGCTCCTGCATCCTGGAGGACTTTACTGCAGACTCACAAACTGCCACCACCCAGCTCGTGCCATAAAGAGCCTTCAAAAGGCTCATTCCAGAATGCTATCAGGCCAACTTCTTGAGGCTGACGGGGAACATTGCAAGGCCAGTGAATTTAATGGGCATCAGCCCATTGCTGCTCTTCATTCGCTGTCAGATGAGTTCTTGGTCAGAGCGGATGCTGGTGGAACACTGTGGTGGTGAATAAGGCCTTCTGTGACTCCCTCGTGGTTTGGGCAGAACACTGAAGGCAGGGAAGGCGAATCCATGTCCAGAGTAAGTGTCTGTTCTAATGAGAACAAAGCACTGCCCCTTCTATGATAGAATTCGGTGTAATCCCTCTGCCACCAGGCTGGTCCCCTGGGGAAGGGTGCCATGTTAGAGGCTCCGAGTTGGCTGCTCCTGTTGGCAGGTAGAGCACTGAGCGGTCGCTTTAGCCAGATCAGCCTTGGTAAATGAGAGTCCATGTTGCTGAGCCCATGGAAAACCTCCACCCCTGCCACCATGGCCGTTTGGTTGATGAGATACAGACCTGCAGTGGCAGAGGAGGCTCCAAGAGATCCCGGGGTTACATCTCACTGAGCTGTGAGCATGAGGGCAGAGCAGGAAGTAGGGAGCAAGACTAATAGGAGCCAGGGAGACGCAGAACTTTAGAGAGCAGGCTGGAGTGCCCAGAGCTGCCCATTGCACATGAGTGGGTCAGAAGTGTCAGGATAACATTAAGATCTTTCTCCCAGTGTATTCTGGAAGCATCTCAGATGAGCACAGAATCTGTAAGTCACTGGCCGTGTGTATCAGCTCGGACACCTCACTCAGTGGGCATTCCCCAGAGGAGAGAACGCACCCCATCACACTTCCTGGCGGCATGATTTGGGGGACTCACAGAGAGGGCCAGTGCGTCAGAGCCGATGCGGCTCTCCTGTGGCCCAGGCCCTTCTCTGCAGCCTCCACAGACTACTGATGGCTCCTTTGTAAAGGAACTCCCAGAATACCAAATCAAAGGGAAGATTTGCTTTTCCTCCCGCTCTTCACATTAGCCAAGCTTTTTAACTTTAAAAGCCTCAGAGAAAAGGACTCTCCTTTGTTTCACACTTCACCCCTCTGCTCTACATATCTACCTAATTGGTGTGACTTGATGGCACAAAATAGGGCAGCGCTAAGGGAGAGACCCTCCCATCCCTGCCCCCAGCCCTCACCTCCCTTTTTTCTGCCTTCTCTCCATTCTATGAGCTCTCATAGCAAGGGAATGGGTACTGCAGCCTTGGGACTCCCGACACGCATCCCACTGGCCCCCTGGAAGCTCACCGCTCTTCAGTCCGCTGACAACAGCTGGACAGTAGTTATCGTTTGGGCAATATTGTACAGTGGAAAACACGTTCTCCTGGAGGTCAGAGAGCTGGATTCGTAGTCCAAACTGTGCCATTTACTGGCAGCAAAACTTCACCGTGACATCTCTGCTTCCTAGTCCATAAATTAAAGAGGAGACTATCTCACTAGAAGAGCTTTGTAAGGGACAGAGAGTTATCAACTTGTAAGCAACAGAGTTATTTTTTAAGGAAGGACAGACAACAATGCAGCAGTCAAAGCAAAGCCGGGCGAGTCCGTGGACTACGCTGGCCGAGGAGGGGGACAGACAGCCCGGCCTCAGCTGGCCTCTCTGGAGAGGCAACTCCGATGTTCTTAGAGCTCTGAGTGCCACTGAGCCTCTGGGTAAAAAATGTTTGGTCCTTTTAATTGCTCCTTACTTCTTCAAAGTTATTACTTCTAAGGTGATTTTATTTTAAGAAAAGGGAAGACACAGTTTCTACCCTGAGACCCAAGTCATAATCAGAAAAGACCTTCATTCTCAAAGTATAACCAAAACCACCTGCATCAGAATGAGCTGGGGCATTGTTAAAAGGCAGATCCCCAGGCACTGGCCTTGGCGGTCACTTAATTTCTCTGAGCCTCACTTTCCGTGTCTGAAAAATAGGCTTAATAGTAGCCTTTGCCTAAAACCTTGGTTAAAAGGTTTGGATAGAATAAATGAATGAGGGGCAAGGTGAATGGTTTCTGAGGGGAGGGGTATAATTTGCAACTGGATGAGATGACCCTTAACGTCCCCTTCAAATCAGGCCTCCTTTACTCCAGATCCCTGAGGATGTCTCGGCCTTCAAACAACCAACAGAGTGATCCCCATTCCTGTCCACTTTGCGTCCCGGCCAAATGCACAGAAAGTGGACCCCTTGGCCGGGCACTCAGCCAAGGCTGGAGCTGTTAGGAAATAAGAATGTGTGTATTTATAGAGGAAAATAAAAATGTGCATGCGACGTTGCACAGAAGCGATTTATGAGGTTTTATGGAAGTGTCACCAAAAGGCCCACTCAGTCATTGCCAATGTCAGGTCTGCAAACACCTGGGAGCTCAGGCAATAAAGTTTTGTAATGGAGTCAGTGGGCAGGACATGCTTGTGGAGGAGCGTGAGCCAGCCGTGTGGTGCAGGTGCCGGCACCCGTGGGGCATGTGGAAGTGTGTGGACGGGTGAAAGTCAGCGTGCACATACTAGTGGGTGTGCAGGAGAACACGTATGTGTGGGTGCTATGAGAGTGTGTAGCATGGTTCACCCCAGAGGGCTACTGGGACAGAAGCCTGAGCCACAATGCAGAAGTGCACTCATTACTCACACTCTCTTCAAAGGACAGCAGAGTCCTGGCTGCTCCCAGGAAGGAGTTAGTCACCTACTGCTGAGACTGAAGGCTGTGGGGATGGGGAGGAAAGCAGATTCTCAGAGGAAAACACCTTTGAGCTGAGCACTGAAAATGAGCAGAGTCTAGTCAATGGGAAGAAGAGCGGCTTGCTCGCCTCCGGTGGACTAACCCCGCATCGATGCTACAGCCTCTTTGGTCCAGGTCTCTGAAGCTTCTGTGAAGTCTGTGAACCAGCTTCATGCCTTGTTGGTCTCCTGGGAACACTGCCCCACGTTCTCCATTGTCTGCCCAGCCCTCTTGCCCGGTCCTAGATGGGTCCACTGTTTTCTAAGGGTTACCTGCTGCAGGAGAAAGTTCTAGGAAGTACATAGAAAGCGTCATTAAAGAGGAAAAGAAGAAGAGGGGGAGGAGAAGGAAAAGCAGAGGAAGACAGACCTTCAGAACAAGTCCCTGGACCACCCAGAATCCTTCTTCATAAAAATGGCCTTAAGATCCCAAAGCAAGCCTAGCCTTGCAAGCCATGCAAGAATCAGGGGCGACCACTTCCTCTCTCCCTTTCATTCCTCCGGAGCAATGAGGGAATTAGGAGTTTTGCAAGATCCCTTTGGTGGCCTGGGGCACACCATCATCACATGCATTGTCTCGGCACATGAGGAAGGTCAGCTCCCTGCAAGACAGGGAGGATTCTGGGCAGGGGTGGTTTGTGAAATGAAACCAGTCTCTTCAGTTCATTACCCTTGGTGAGCCAGGACGGTTGGTCTACCCTTCAGTCTGAGGTTAGGGGCTAGGAGTCTATGAATACCAGCTATGTGCTGCATCCTCAGCTGGGCGCTTCCACATACCCCCCACCTAGTCCTCATCCACACTCTGAAAGGGGAAATTAGCAAAACCCGGACATGGGCCAAGACTGTAAGCATCCAAGAGGCTGCGATACTTGCTCAAAGACATAAAGATGACAAATGGCAGAGTTACCTTCCACGTGGAAGCAGAGACTCGTTCCTCTGGTTCCCTCAGCAACAACTGCTTCTCTCTCTCAGGGCTTTTAAAACAGCGCACTTGTCTCATTCTTTCGCTTGTCTCCCCTCCTTCCTCCCACCAGATTGCAAGCTTCTGCAGGTCAGAGACCAGTTCTGCACTCCTCATCCCCAGAGACCAGCACAGGCTGGCATGGAGGAGGAGGTGCTCATGGAAAGGCTTAGAGAAGACCGAGGAAAGATGGAAATGTCCAGGTAGCTCCCTTTCCACCCAGTATCATCTCATCTGACTTCAGGAGTTAGTTAAGACTCCCTGAGGGCCGGAAGGAAAATGCAAGGACCAATATCTCTGCAACATGAACCTTCTGGATTCTGACATCTACCCCTCCAGTTTGCCCCCAATTCTTCCCGAAAGCATCTCCTAGTAGCCAGAGAATATGATGGCCAAAGGGACCAAATTCAGGCCCCTGGCCCCCAACCTCAGCCAGAGAAAGCCCCTGCCCTGGTAAAACGTCCATGTCACCCTCCATTCAGTTCATTTCTGTGCCTGCCCCCAGGGACTGGCACCCAGTCTATCACACAGCGGACTCTCAGGGTAGGAGGCCTCCGTGACCCCTGGTGCCTGCCTGGTGGTCCACAAAAGCGTGCCTTTGAACTGTCCGGCTCAGCGTTTGTGGAGGAGAGGTGGGTAGAAACCAGAGCTGGGTCTGGTTCCACTGCACAGGGTCCAGGCCACAGTCACTAGAATCACCGGGAGAAGAAAACCTAGTGGAAGGATCACAGGTATTGAGGGTACTGACCTCTGATCTTCCCCCAAATCTTTTTCAAGCCACTGCTCAGGTTTTTGAAACTGGAAACTATCAATAAATGATCTTGACTGTGAGCAAACGTGATACAAAGTTATAAACTCTGTGAACTGCAGTGCTAGATCAGTGCTTGCAAACTTCCACGTGCAGGCAAACCACCTGGGAATGTTGTTAAAATTCTGATTCAGGGGGTCTGCGGTGAGGCCTGAGATGCTGTGTTGCTAAGCAACTCCTGAGTGACGCTGCTGGTCCAGGGGTCACACCTAGAGTAGCAAAGGGCCCGAGCTCAAGACGCTGATGCTGGCTAACTCTAATATTCCAGCCCTTCCACGCGTCAATACTCAGAAGGAGCCCCAGCACCTGTGAGGAAGGACCCAAGCCCCCTAGGTCACAAGATTACTTCCCAGCCAGAACTCTGCTGTACCCCCTCCACCCCAGCTATGCTCCATATACACCAAATGGCTGGCTGTACCCCCACCTTTCCAAGCCCCACACCATTCTCCGTCCTTACAGCTGCTGGTCCCCTGCCTAAAATGCCCTCTCCTTCTTTGAGGCTTTAGAAATTCCTACTCATCCTTCATCTCTCCATCCCAGCACGTGTTCTACTTCTGCTACTTGTTGCTTGTATAAACTGAAGCAAGTTACTTCACCTCTTAAAGCCTTTGTTTCCTCATCTGTAAAATGCGGATAGTAATAATGTCCACCTCGCAGGGAGTTTCCTAAATACTAAATGAGATGATACATGTAAGATGCTTAGCAAGGTGCCTGAGACAGACTAGGTCATCAAAAAATAAATAAATCATCCAAATTGAACTCCATCTCCTCCGTGAAGTCTTCCCGGATTTTCCCATTTATCTGTTTTTCGGTGCTCACAAATACTCGGTTTTTACTTCTCGTATCATTGGGCATGTGCACCTGGAGGTCAGGACCATGTTTTCCCCATCTCTGCTTTTCCAGGAACTAGCTCAGAGCCAAGCACAGAGTGAACCCTCGCTCAGCAAGGGGGGCCAGGGCAGCCACAGCCATAGCATTCGGGGGTGCTCTGGGTCAGAGGGTGGCATATCTCACAGGAGCAGTGTGGTTAACTGGAAGACTCAGGAAGGCAGAGGCTCTGTTTAAATGAGTTTTCCAGATAACTGAAGATTTCTCACCCAGGAAAAGCATTACACTTTATTTTTAAACAATTTATCAAGGTTTTCCTGAATGCGTTCCATACTTAAACAGAACACAGTGGTCCCAATAAAACCTTCCCATGGTGAGTTAGGGACATCAAGAAGACATTAATCATTGCCCCCAGGGTGAGGGTGACACATACCTGGCTTGTCTGGGACAGGTCTGTTTTGCGCTCATTGCCTGGGATTATTATTCATAGCATTCCTTTCATTTTCTTGGTGTCCTCTAATCTAGACAAGAAATTATCAGGTCACCCTAACCAGGGGTAGCTTGTGCTGGATCGAAGTGATGGTCTAAGGGGCCCCTGAGATGAATATGAGTATTTGCTGTGGACTTTTTAAAATAGAGCCCCCAAATTCTTTGATACTCCTCCAATTGAGAGATGGGATCTCCGTTCCCTTCCTTGAATCTAGGCCAGTTTATGACACCTGGACCAACACAGCACAAGTGGGCCTCTGCAGTTTCCAGGCCTAGGCCTTAAATTGGCAAATTCAACCTCCTGTCTGTTAGGATGCTCACTCTTGGAAGCCAGCCACCATGCCGTGAGGAAGCCCAAGACACGCGGTGGAGAGACTCCTGTGGAGAGGGAACCGGAGCCAGAACCAACTTGCCAGCCGTGTGCGTGAGTCATCCTGGAAGCGGATCCTTGGCCCCACTTGAGCCGCCCCAGTGGATGCTGTGTGGAAAACAGGCATCTCTTCCAAACCCTGTTCCAATTGCAGACTTGGGAGCAAAGGAACTGATTGTTATTGTTTCCAGCTACCCGTTGGGGGTTATCTTTATATAACAATAGATAATCAGAGCATTTTCCCAAAAAGAAAATGCTGCTGGAGCCTTCAGTTTTTGGAGTTCTGGAACCTGTTAGGAATCAGTCTCCTGCTCTCTCCCTCAAGGTCAGACTGACGCTGCCACTTCTAGGACAGCATAAGAGGAGGGATAACGAGTTTTGAAGATGGAATCTCTGAGTTCCAGTCTCTGTGAAACCTCAAGGAAATTACTTGTCCTCTCTGAGCCTCAGTTTCATTATCTGTAAAATGGAGACAGTAAGACTTATATCATCATGCTGCAATAATGAGTATAAAGCAGAGATTGGCAAACCTTATATGTGAGGGGCCAGATAGTGAACATTTTAGGCTTCCAGGGTCATAGGTTTCTGTCACGACTACTCAATTCTGCCATGGCAGCAAGAAAGCAGACACAGACGTAGGTAAACAAATTGGTGTGGCTGTGATCCAATAAAACCTCATTTACAAAAGCAGGATCAGGGGTCTGGGCCAGTGGCGCAGCCACTAAGTTCGCATGTTCTGCTTCGGCAGCCCAGGATTCGCCGGTTCAGATCCCAGGTGCAGACGTGGTACCGCTTGGCAAGCCATGCTGTGGTAGGCGCCCCACGTATAAAGTAGAGGAAGATGGGCATGGATGTTAGCTCAGGGCCAGGCTTCCTCAGCAAAAAGAGGAGGATTGGCAGCAGATAGCTCTGGGCTAATCTTCCTCAAAAAAAAAAAGAATTTGGCCTGTGGGCCATACACTGCAGACCCCTGCCACAAAGGACTGGGAAAGCTCCTGGTGTAAACGCTAGCTACCATTAGCACAAGTATTATTATTATTGATGCAAATGCAACTTTCTTTAGGCAGAAAAGTTTGCTGGAGATTTCACCAGCCCCATAACCACAGGGTTGCCCAAAAATCATTCATGCCAAGATAATTAGCAACAAACCTGGTAACAAGATGAGTCACCCTAAGGGGGTGACATGGGGGAGTTTCAAAAATTGTCAGTCATCTTCCTTCTGAGCTGTCTTGACCAAGTCATCTCACCTCTGGAAGCAAGGTAGTTCCCTATATAATGAACATACGCATCGCAACCCTTTCTGGGGAAATCGATATTTCAGATCAGAGCTAAGAACTTTTCTCATGTGTCCATCACTTCTTTCAAATGAGCGCCCCTGAGCAGAGATTTTGTAGGAGGTTAGCCTTAGGACAAAAAAAGGAAGTGAATAAGGGAGGATGAGAGGGACGGACAGGGAGGGACGATAACAGGGAAGAGTCTGGAGGAAATCTGCCCCTTGAAAATTCCATCTCTCTTGGGTGCCCCACTCATTCATTTGCTCATTGGGCTCTGTGTATTGCCTGCCGACCATGTGCCAGGTCCTGAGCTGGGAAAGGGGTAACTAGCAGTGATCAAGACACCCCCCAATCCCTGCCCTTGTGGATGGGGCCTACAGCAGTGAGGGGAAGAGACCATTAAGTAAGACATGGCAGTAATAGTGGTGTGTGTTGTGAAAGGGGAAGTGGAGGGTGGGGACCACCATTTGGGGGCGGAGGACTTGGCCCAATTGGGGGTCAGGGCATGTCTCCCCAAGGAAATGACATCGAAGCCAAGACCAGGGGGATGAGTGGGGTTTAGTCATCATCCGCTGCCTTCCTCCTCCTCTTGAGTTTACCCCTCTGCTTAGACAAACATATCTGCTGACATCCATCCATGCACCAGAGCACCCGTCCTCCTCTCTTCCCCTGCCCGAGTCTTCCTTTACCTGCACTGCCTTTGCAAACATCTCTTTTCTCTCACCTAAACCTTTGCCTGAAACTTCAATTCTCTTAGGCAAACATGGCCCACTAGGCCTCACATGATGTGGTTCTTCACACCTCTCCAGCCTCATCTCATAGTCTCCCATCAGAACCTCAGCTCTGGCCACCCTGGATTATTTTCCAGGCCTTTCTACACAGGCCCTTTGCATATGCTGTTCCCTCTTCCTAAAATACTTTCCCTTCTCTATTTACCTAGTTAACTCCTATTTATCTTTCAGACCTCAGATCACTTATTTCCTCAGGAAAGCCTTCTCTGACCTCCCCAACTCATTAAAAGCCCCTGTTTTTAAGTTTTCAAAGCCCCATGGACCTCTCATTCTTAGCATGTACCACGGTGCAATTTCCAAGGTCTATGTGAACGTTTGACCACTGCCTGTCTCCCCTAGGAGACTGCACACCCCAGAGAAGCAAGGACTTGTCTGTGTTGTTCGCTGCTTCACTCCAGCATCAGGGCCTGGCACCTAGTGGGAGCCTAGCTAAAATATTAATTTCAATGAATAAAATGTTGGAAGCAAAACTCTGGTGCCAAAGCATTTCTACTCTCAAACCCTTGAGAATATAAAAACCCCAACCTATTGAGCGCATACATGTTCTCTGGTTTGAGTTCATAACAGCAGGAGAGGAAAAAAATCTTCCACGGAGTCAGGAGAGTTAAATTAGAGTCCCATCTCTAACTGCTCCTTGGGTCTAAGTTTTCTTATCTGTGAAAGGAGTGAAACAAACCTCCTCCACAACCACCTCTTGCACTTGGAATGAGACCACTTCAAGGATGTATGTTTCTGAGTTTATCAAGGCCCAAAGTCCACCAGAGTCTCAAGAAGAAGCCTCAGGGCACGGGGCCCCTCTGCTCTGTGTGGACACCGCTGGTGCAGGAAGCAAGAGCTCCCGGAGGGACACCAAGAGGAGGAGGAGGTCTGAAGCTGCCTGTGCCACCATGCGCCCCGCAGTATTGATCGCCAGTCTTGCAAAGGGAACATTTGCCTTTCTTCCTCTTCCAAATAATTAAAGTATAATATTTTATGGCCTGATAAAATTTACTGGGACCCTTGGCACGTAATTATAGTGCTTCTTTAAAGGAGACCCCATAAAAGATGCATGATTAGAAAGTTAAGGATCTGGATAGAATTACAACGATGTGACAAATAATTTACAAGTGATAAACCGTCCGAGGGGAAAAAAATTCCAATAACCTCTGATGAAGGCTAACAATTAAAATAATAAATTCCCCAAGAGCAAGGGTAAACCTTTCTTCTTGGTCAAAGGCTAAAACTCCATGAGCCCAGGCAGAGAACAAGCCTTCTTGTGAGAGTCAAGCTCTGGTCTCCCAGGGCATCTATTCTTGCTGTATGGATGTATTTATCTTTGTATTTAGGTACTTACTTATTTAATCTTTTTAGTAATTTTATTTATCCACTGATTTATTACGTTTTATTTCTAGCCTTTCTTTAATTCCATCAATTCTTCTATTCATTCTTCCTTCCATTCGTCTGTCCACCCACTCCATCCACTCACCCTTCTATTCATTTATTAATTTATCCATCCATTTATCTATTTCCATCTGTTCATCTATCCAGTTATTAATTGGTTTATCTACTCACTCATTTATTTTCATTTTTCCTTCATTTATCCATTTATTCATCCATCACACCCACACGTATTGCCCACTTGTGCTAAGCAGATTCTTCACTGTGTTCTAAGACAGCACTGGCAGAGAACTATAATGAAGGCCACATAAGTCATTTTAAATTTTCCAATAGCTACATGAAAAAATGAAAAAGAAATAAGTGAAATCAATAGAAACAATAGTTATGCTATTTAATAATAATTTTGGTATAAATTAGTGTATTTTAATATAGTTCATGCATTTATTTCAGTATAAAATATAAACATTATTTTTGGGTCTTTTTTTTAGATTTTATTTTTTTCCTTTTTCTCCCCAAAGCCCCCCGGTACATAGCTGTATATTCTTAGTTGTGGGTCCTTCTAGTTGTGGCATGTGGGACACCACCTCAGCGTGGCCTGATGAGCGGTACCATGTCTGTGCCCAGGATTCGAACCAACGAAACACTGGGCCGCCTGCAGCAGAGCGCGTGAACTTAACCACTCGGCCATGGGGCCAGCCCCTAAACATTATTTTATAAATAAGTTTTTCATTAATTTTATTTAACTCGATATATCCAAAATATTATCATTTCAACATGTAATCAATACAAAAATATTAACCAGTTATTTTCCATTCTTCTTTTCATCCTAAGTCTTCAAATTCTAGTGTATGTGTTCTATTCTTGCATCTCAGCTCAGTTGGACTAGCCATTCTTCAAGTGCTCAGTAGCCATGTGTGGTTCATGGCTGCCATATTGGACAACTCAGTTCCAAGGCTTCAAAGCTGAATCAGATAATAGCTTTTGCCCTTGAAGAGTTCACACTCAGGGGAGGACCAAGAACTAATATTTGTTGACTGTGAGACTCAGTGCATATTTGATGCATCATGTCGTTTACTCTTCAAGTTTAAGCTCTAAGATACTCCCATTCTATCTTTGGGGAAGCTAAGACTCAGAGAGAAGTGGTGAAAAGTTCTAGCGTCAAATAAATTGAGCATCCTAAAACTCTGTATCAAACGATCAGACAGAGGAAGAGCTGGCTGGGCAGCTATGGCAGCTTGGAAGGGGGCTGTCTGGCTCTGCCCAAGGCCTGCGAGAGCCGAGAATCAGGCATCAGGCCAGCCTGGAGGTCGAGAAGGAGCCACACAGCAGAGAAATCTTTCCAGACAAAGCAGACAAATGGAAAGAGAGAAGAAGAGCTAACGCTGATTTACGCCCAAACAGGTCCCGAGTTCTTCACAGATCTCTGAGCAGTGACCCAGAGTGTGAAAGAACATATTTGGGAGAACAAAAAAGTTCACACAAGTCAAAACTAGCCTTTTGCACCAAAAATCATAGTCTCCTATCCATTAAAAATGAAGAGAGCAAAGATTATATGGCCAATTAACTGCGTGGTACCCAAGCCTGAAGAGTCTGATGATATTCGGGATGCTGATGGTGATGCAGACCATGGTAATGAGAGTAACAAGAGCCCACATTACTGAGCATTTACCACGATGCTCCAAGCACCTCACCTGCACTGGTTCACTGTCGCCCTTATTTTAAAGATGAGGAACTGAGGCACTTTCCCCAATCCTACTAAGTGTCATCCACCATGTCCTGCTTGCATAGACCCCCTAATGAGCATTTAACTGGGAACCAGCTCGGCCAGACAGGACACAGGCTGTGGGATAGCCACTGGGATTGCGAAGTTGAGTACTGCACGATCGCAGTTTCCACTGACTTCATAGTCCAGTGGGAAGAGGAACCCCTAGGCAAATCAAGGCCCTTCAGGGCTCCAGTGCCATGCTGTAAAGCGGAGACAAAGAGGTGAGCTGTCACTCCTCTGATGAGGAGTGGGTCAGGAGAGGGAGGGGCCCAGGAAGGCTTCACAGAAGAGGTGACACTTGGGCATCGTGAAGATCTCACTGCCTCCCCCAACAAGAAATAATCTCTCTTCTTTCTACAAATTACCCCTTTGTCAGGTCCTTGAGCACGGGCTCCAGCCAGGCCCCTTTGGGACAATTTCCGCTTCCCTCTCCTCCTTCCCCAGCACAGCCCATTCGTCCTGTAAATTCCCCTGGAGGAAGTTTGACACTCACTCAGCGTCATCATGGATCAATGGAGAAATACAAATGCTTGGATTTCTGAGAATGTATATATTTATTTAAAAACCCCTGTCTTTCTCTGGCACAGACAAAACACTGCTGGCTTAACACCTCCCAGAGATGCACTGTGGGAATGATTTCAGGCCTTTAGCTGTCAAGAGTCATATCAATCAGACGGGCTTCCCAGTGGCCTCTGCTCAGGAACCAAAGAGATGTCAGGCAGAAGAGCGGAAAGCAGGGGAGAGAGATGGAGCCAAAGTCAGATGGAGACAGAGCGATAAAGGGGGAGGGAGAGAGAGAGCGGAAGGCACTAAGGAAACAGGAGAGAGCCCAAAAGAAGACAAAGGCTGAGAAAAGGCCATTCAGAGTCAGGGAGACTGAAGAGTCGGAAGCGTGAAGAAAACAGAGACAGAGAGAGACAGGGTCAGACTCAGACTGAGTAAATCAGGCACCAAAACATGGATGGAGACCAAATGATCAATGAGATGGAGAGTGAGAGAGAACAGAGACAGGAAAGAAAGAGGAGAGAGGAACAGGGTGGCGGGTCTAGAGTGCCCAGGGCCCAGCTCCCGTCTCGGGGCTCTGCTCAGCTATTCCTTCTGCCCCGAAGACTCTTAGCCCAGCTTCTTGAATGTCTGGCTTTTCCTCCTTTTTCCAGCCTTTGCTGAACTTACACTTCCTCAGAATGGTTTCCAGTGGCCACCCCATGCAGCAAAGGTCTGTCCCACTCACTCCTGCCCCTCGTTCTCCATCAGAAAAGATGACCCAGTTGATTTCTTTGACAGAACTTCTTGGCTTTTTGTTATTCACTTGTTATTATCCATTCCCAGGGCCACTGTTGCTTTGCAATATGTTCAGGGTCTAGAATAGTGTCTGGTATGGAGTGGGTGGTGCTTAATAATTGAGGAACAGATAAATGAATGAATGAATGAATGAATGAACGAATGGATGAACGAATAGCAATGAAGGCAAGTCATTCCCAAGAACTCCTTTCTGGCTACTTAAGTTTTCCAGGTTGTAAGAGCATGATTTTGTGGCAAGGTAGGGCATTGATTGGGAATACAAGCCTGTCCTCAGCACCTAGGCAAAGGCAGAGGCCATCTGTGGTGGAGACCGGAGGGGAAGCGGAGTGCAGGAGCTGGTGACTGAGGTCGACGGGGCATCAGCCCGACCAAAGAGGATCTTGGGAAGAGGGTGGCTGGGAGCTGAGTATTTTCTGCTCTGCTTCAAGGCCCCTCTGGATTTCCTTTCAGACAGAAATGGTTGCATGATTCCCAGATGCACTTCTTGGGCAGTCAGAGCTCCTAACTTAACTGGGCCCCCATCAGTCCCATTAGGACTAATGCAGCCTTCCTCCCATGCAGGGCTCTTTGCCTCTATGGAAAGTGCTCTCAGCAGCCCCTGATGACCAACACTAGAGAGCACCTGGGGGTGGCGGCGGGGGCTTTCCAGCCAAGGTCAGAGTGCTTTGGCCTACCAGAAGTCCCTGCGAAGGCCAGCTTTCTGGAACCAGACAAGAGGCCATTACAGGTGTTTGCATCTGGAGGCCAGCATGGAAGCTGTGTGGGGACCGCTGGGGTGACCTAGCTGCGGGAGATGCAGAGAGGCTGGACAGCCTGATGGGAAAGGCTCTGGGCATGAGCCCCCAAGGCAGGGGACTTCTCCAGGTCACTTACAGGGCAACCCAGAAATAGTAACTCAGGCCGACAACAGCTTCACGGGCAATCCACAGCCCCAACCACAACTCTTTCCTTTTTGCCTTTGGCCTCCTAGTCCTTGCGCATCTTTACACAAATTTAACATAGTTGCATTCATACCTTAACCTCCAGTTCACATTCTGCTTTCTAGGTAATTGTATAATAAACATCTTGTACGTTTCTATGACCTCCATCATTGACGTTGCTGACAATGACATTGATGATCATGATTTGACTTACCAGTCCCCAGTAAATGGTCCTTCGAGGGTTATCCAGGTTTTTACTGTGACAGATACTGATGCGCTAAACACCTTCTTATAGTTATTCATTTTTTTAAGATTATTTTCTCAGGATAAATATCAGGGTGTGACAATTTATTATCAGATTATCCTAAAAGTTAGTAAGAATTTGGACGGTCACAAGTACTATCTGTGTGTATGATTTTTCAACCCAACCTCACCAGCATTGGGCGTTAGTAAGATTTTTCTTTTTTTTCCTTCAGTGGTTAATATAACTTATTTTAATTTCCTTGGTTGGAATCAAGAATCAACATTATTTTTAATGCTTGTTTGCTCTTTACATTACTTTCTGTGTGAATTTTTGATTATAGATTTGTTCAGCTCATCTACTCACCTCTATCCCTTTTCTGAATCTGTATTTTTGGGTATGAATGACAACCCCTGGCCACCTCTGAAGAATGAGAAATGATATATTCAGGGGACAGAGTTATAAATCATATGCAGCACTCAAAGTTGCAAATCAGGTCCTCACAATGGATTAGGGGCAGCCACACAGAGAGGGGCGGCTGTACTTTCCCAGTCAACGGTCTGCTGACCTCTGACTGGAATAGACCTGAGGGTGAAGATATTAATGCCCTCTGTGCCTCAGGCACTGTGCTTAGCACTTAACATAAATATTTCACTTGAGCTCCACAACAACGCTGAGAAGTAGACATTAGAATCTCCATTTTACAGATGGAACTGAGAGAAGGCAAGTAATTGACTCAACACCACCCAGACCAGTGTGGATTCAAACGGGGATCTGTGGGTCAATAAAGCTCATGATGTAGTCACTGCACTAGCCTCTGGATGGAAAAATACTATCAAAGGATTTTAAAAATAGTTGATGAACGTGATACCATCTATATTAGTCAAGATTTTCCAGATAAACAGAACCAATAGGGTATATAAATATATATATAAGGAGGTTTATTATAGGATTTATTATAATAATTGGGTCACGTGATTATGGAGGCCACGAAGTCCCACGATCTGTGGTCTGTAAGCTGGAGGTATAATTCAGTCTGAGTCCAAAGGCCTGAGAAGTCTCAGTTCAAGCTGGAAAGTCCAAGAACCAGGAGCTCTGATGTCTGAAGGCAGGAGAAGATGGATGTCCCAACCCAAGCAGGGAGCAAATTCACCCTTCCTCTGCCTTTTTGTTCTATTCAGGTCCTTAACAGACTGGATGATGCCACCGTCATTGGTGAGGGTGATCTTATTGCTACTGACTCAAATGCTAACCTTTTTCCGAGACATTGTCACTGACACACCCAAAAATAATGTTTTACCAGCTCTCCAGGCATCCCTTAGCCCAGTCAAGTTGACACACAAAATTAACCATCATATTGTCTCTATCCTAAAGGAGCTCACAGCCCCCTAAATAGACAAATAGGAAGAGTCACAAAGCTGGTGGCATATGTCAGTAAAGACACACATGGTCAGGGAGCCATGGGGGCATAGTGAGAACCCCTCACTGTGGAGCTGAGGAAGGCTTCTTGGGGGAGGTGATGCCCCATGGGGTATTGAAGCATGAATGAGAACTTGCGTGGTGGACAAGAGTCAGGCTGAAGAGTGAAAGAAGACCAGAGAGCTGGGTCTCACAGAGGATGCGTGCCTGCGGGGTGAAAGGGCCGATGGGTAACTACAGAGGGTGAGTTTTAGAATCAGACAGAGCTGCTTTTGAATCCTGCCTCCTCTTGCTAGCCATGTGGTTCGATAGCCATTTCACTCTCCGAGCCTCAGTGTGCCCATCTGTAAAACAAGGACAATTGTTTCGCCAGTTGTTAAGGAGACTAAAGAGCGTATGAAAATAAAGCAGATGCTCAGTCCAGGACCTGGCAGGGAACTGCTGAGAAATAGTGCTTATCATCCTTGCTGCCATCTCGGAGGACCTCTCATTTCTCTTGCCCCAACCTTCCCCTTCCACCAGAAAACCTGAGAGCATGCCCCATGAGAAGTGGCCTCCAAGGGCATATGCCTGTGAGCACACATCATTCCAACAAAAGGAGGAAACCAGAGTGCAATGAAAGCTTCGGATTCAGCCACACCTGGTTTCAAATCCCATTCCAGCCACCCACTAGCTTGGATCTTAGGGGTTGGACAAGGCACTTCCCTCCGCTGAGCCTCAGTTTCCTCATCTGTCTAATGGGGCCAGCAAGCCCTGCCTTACAAGTTGTGAGGATGCATGAGCACATGCCCTGGACACAATGTACACTCAGCGTTCAGTGGACGCCCCCGAAAACCCCACCTCCTTTTGACCACCACACTGATGCTAATTGTGGTGGTCCAAAGCACACGTCCATGGTTGTGTTCATCTACATATGAGAGCAGCAGCCCCATCTGGGACTTCCCCCTGGCCCCTGGGGCCCTTCACCCTCCAGGGCACCCAGCCTGGCAAGGCCTATGGGCAGGAGTAGCCTCTGCCTCGGAGCCCAACTTCTCCACATCCTCCCCCAGCTATTGCGGGAAGAAGCATGACTCATCGAGGGAAGAGGGTTGGCATCATCTCCCCCCACCGCATGGGGCCAGCCAGCAGGCTTGTGGTTAAAGGACCTGCCTGGGTTGCAAAACAAGCCAGTTTGCTGTGTTCTGACATCACGTGACTCAGGGACGGCCTTTTCTTCCCTCGCCCACTGACTCACCGCACACTCGCTTGCTGTCACATGGTCTCCCTGGGCCTCAGTTCCCCCTGAGTGCTCCTAGCTGCTGAGCCTGCTTAGAGAAGAACTAAATTGGAACAACGACTTCCTTTTTCCTTTTTTTAATTGCACCACGAATGTATAAATATATTCTCATTCTTAAAAATGAATTTGATAGCCTTATCAAATATAGAAAAATAGAAGTGGGAAACTATCCCTCTGCAGTGGTAAATCTGCCCAATATTTTTCCCAGTATCTTCAAGGATCCTATCCTTGTTCTTTAATGAATTTTAAGTTATATGAGAAATATATAAATGCATTCTTCTTTTAAAAATATTACAATATTACTGGGAAGGCAGGAGTTCCCCTGGACAGCTGTCACCTCCAATCCTGGTCCCCATCCAGAGACAACACCGTGATCAGTTAAGTATCTCTCCTTCAAGTCTCTGTTCTTTGTGTGGTGTGTATACATTACATAGAAGCTCATGGGAAAGGCCGAGTGGAGGGGGCAATCCCACATTTCTTTTCAGACTGTATGTATCTTTCTAGAACTTGCTTTTATCACCCATCACAATGTCTGAGATTTTCCATTTTGTTACACAGATGTTCCACTTATTTCTTTTAAGGGCTCCTTACTATGTCGTACTATGTATGTGCCATAATTTTGAACAGTTGCCAAGTAGTGGCCTTTTAAGTTGACGCCAATTTTTTCACTATTTATAAACAATATTAAAATGAGCATCCTCCCACACTTCTTCTTTGCCTACATGCAAGTGTTTCTTAAATGTTGGTGGCTGGTGGGAGAACCTCAGCATCACAGCACGTGCCTGTTTGGGATTGATAGACGTCACGGCATGGCCCTCCCAAGATGGCTCTTCCTGTCCTTTTCCTAGATATTTACAGTTATGCATCCACACACACATGGGAGCTCACTTTCCAAGTATTCATGCTCAATGGTACAAGAGAAAGACTGAGAAAGACAAACCATTTCCTCTCCCCAGGACTGAGTGTCCTGTTGAGAGGCAGCATGGAGAGTGAGGAAGAGCTACAAAGCATCCAAACGAGATGGAAATGATCAATCATTGAATCCAGACTCACTGTAGAGAGGGGGAAAGTGAAGCCTGGCAAGAGGAACTGATGTGCCAGTAAGCCCCTGCTCCCTTCTTGCCAAGCGTTACTCTCAGTAGTTAAGACAAAGCACATCCCCCTACATAGGAGCGAGGGGTATATTTTCCAGATTCAAATATAATCAGGCCTCCCCTCTTTGTTTAGGATATTTCATTGACTTCCTATGCTCCAACTTCAAGACACCACTCAACCCTTTGCTCTCTATTCTCCAGAGAGCACCAGGATCTCTTCTGCCCCAGTGACTTTGCATATGCTTTTGACTCTCTCTAAAATATTTCTTGCTCCTCTCTTGCTACACTCACGTTCACTTTGCTAACTCCTACTCACATCTGTGATCTCAGCTGAAGCATTCCTTCCTCAGGGAAGCCACCTTGACCTCCTTGACCTTGCCAGAGGCCTCTCAGAATATCTCTTAGCACCTTGTACTTCTCCAGATCACTGTTCACAGATGCAATTTACATTTATTTATGTAATGGTCGAAAAATATCTGACTCACCTACCGAGTTTCCAAGGTCATGGGCTGGCATTCTCCCTGCTGGATTCCCAGCACTTAGCCCCCAGTTGGTGCTCAGCAGTATCTGAATGAATGGAGGAGTAACTTTGCTCCTCTCTCTTACCCCATGGCCTTTTGGTCACACCCTCCACATCTCTCCCCTGGGCTCTCCCTTCCATCACTAAACCTGAGGAGGTTCACCACAGGAGGACGCCTCGGAGGGCACACACCTTTCTAATCGCAGGAGGCGGAGGGTTGCCTGAAAATCACTGGGGCTTCAGATTCGCCACAACTGATTGCAAACCCTATTTCAGCAACTTGGACTTAGATGTGTCACTTTTGTCCACTGAGACTCAGTTTCTTCATCTGTAAAATGGAGCAGCAATCCCTGCCTTGCAGGATTGTGTAAGGCATGAGCACAGGGCCTAGCCAGGTGCCCGCTCATCATGGGGCTCAGTGTGGAGGGAAGCCCGAGAACACCCCCTTTCTCATACCCTCACAGTCTCTGTCATCTGAGAGGCTTCCGTGCTGTGTTAACACAATGCTTTCACACCCTTGCCCAGAACCCAGCAAGGCGAGTTCAGCTCCATCATCTGATGGAACCAACCACTGTCACCACCAGAAACAGCCACTAAAGGCTGACATGGGATTAGGAATGATCCCAGGGACCCCTACAAATCTCTGAGACCTGGAGGACTCAGCGAATGGGGAGCAAGTTGGCTACTACCTTGAACCCACATAAGCTTTCTCCCTTCAGAGAGAACAGCATTGTTTTTCCTTGAAGGCATCTGCAAGGCTCCCTATGGGCCCAGGAGATCTTTCTAGATCCCCAGGAGAGGAGTTGGTCATAAAGGGAGAAGGAGGGGCATTGGCTGAGCTGCAGCCTCAGGGACAGTAAGGGAGGCGAAGGGGAACATTCTGCAGCCCATGAAGGAGGGACACCTGAGCCTCAGAGCTGGGACCATGACCAAGAACTCTGGAACGTCCCAGAACTTCAGCCGCTGCGCCTTTTGTTTCCTTCTCACCTCTGGATGTGGACCTTTGGCTTAAGTCAACATTGTGCCCAGGCTTCACCATTCAGCCGAGATTCGTTAGTGCCAGGTCCCTGTCAGATGCTAGAGGGGCCCTGGAGAGCAAGACAGACACGGCCCTGCTCTCCCAGGGCTCACAGGCCTGCGGCCGGGCTGCAGCAGCAGCAGCAAGGGGAACTAGGGGGCTGGTGGCCTGGTCAGCCCGGTCTGGAAGGTCTGGAGTCTTCAGGACCACGAGATGCTAAGGGATGTTAAAGGGAGCAAGAAGGAGCCTGAGGTCTGACCATGATGAACACGCAGCCAGCCTGCCATGAGGGGATTTCTCTCTAGTCCTCTGAGGGTCCGGGCAGCTCTCAGCCTCTCAGCCTTTTCCAGACATGGGGGCAAAAGCAGTCAGTCACCTACAGTCAAAAATTGCCACTAATGCATTAGTTAACACACAGCAGGCCAGTGTTGTTTCACGAATGTGTCCCTAGGATCTAGCACAGTGCATGTCATGGTAGATACTTGGAGGGAAGAAAAGAAGGAAAGAGGAGAGGGAGGAAAGAAGGAGATGGGCTGGAGGAAGGGAAACAAGGAAGAAAGACAGCAATGAGTGTCAGCTGCTCATTTATTCATTTGCTTATTTATCCACTATTTGTTCGCGAGCCAGACTAGGCTCCAGGGAGAGAAGAAAACACATGAGATCCTGTGGTCATGAAGCTTGTGTTCCGGCACTTGGAGGGAGAACACACTTAAAACAGCATCCTTTAGTGCATCCTGTGGAACAGCAGTCTCACAAAATGTTCCTCTGTCGGATGAGCTTGAATCTGTCCTTCTCCCTGGACTGTCACATCAGGATAGCAAAGGCTCTGAGAAGGTTTGCAATTACAAAACAGCCAGATGACGCAGATTCGTGCCAAACGCTTTCAGCCTCCAAGCTGCTTTTTCTCAGACGATCATCCCACAATCTGAAAGGAATCAGGCGAGGTCGCCTCCCAGTCGGCCCTGGGTGAGTCTCTCCCTCCTCCTCGGCCACGTTCCTCCCCGCTCAGAGCTTGTTCCCGACAGCACGCCCCGTGGACGGGACAGTTTCCGAGGCTGGGGTTTCCTGGCACCCGGGGGGCCTGCTGCTTTGACAGCGCTCCAGAAACCACGCTCTGTGCCATCTTTCTCCCACGTGTGACGGGCTGTGGAGACGCCTCCTGCCATTCTGTCCTTGGGGCTCGAGGGTGGGATGAAGCAGCCAGAGAAGCCACAGAGGCAGGGGCTCCGGTTTAAGCAGCAGGAAGACAGGAGGCTGGCCTGACCGGAAGGGCCACGCTATTATGCCAGAGCTCCAGGTTTTGGCAAGGCCAGAATCCTGCTTGCCAAGGGGCCTTGGAGCCTGCCAAACCCCTGCACAGATGAAGACAAACATCAACCTCGTGTTTCTGATTCACTTAAGCTCAGCTCATCAAACTGCTGTTTGGTGAAAGTTGCTTACATCTCACAAGTCGAAGGACCTGCTTGGGAAATGTGATTTAGCTTCGTCCAAACATCTCTTGGCCCCGGTGGAAGGACTCAGGGCCTGCCTCTCCTGCCACGGGCCTCTCCCACTTCAGAAAGAATTACAGCCCTCAGAGGCACTTGGAGCCTCAGTTTCCTCATCCATAGACTGGGGGTGGTACCCACCTGGCAGAGTTGCTGAGAAGATGAAATTACTGAATGCATTACATAAGCCCATAGGCTTAAGAAGTACTACATAAAATGATATGTACTCTTAATAGTAGTATGATTACTATCAGCATCTTCATCATCACCGTTATATGATTCAGTAAACCTGCAATTATAAATCTTTGAAATGTTGTATAGACTATTCAGGTAATTCGCTGCATTTGACCCCCAACGAATGCCCCTTCTCAGAATCCACATCCTCGTGTAGTCCCCTCCCGTACACTGGCTCTGGGCTGGGACGTGTGACTTGGGTTAGCCAATGAGACCGCTTTGCCTTGAGGAAGGTCATGATGACGGAGGCTTTGGAGGGAGTCCCAGGCATCCGGGACATCTCAGCTGAGCCCAGGCCCCGACGGGATAGAGACACACGCTGAGCCCAGGTGAGACCAGCAGAGAAGCTGCTCCGTCAAACGAGTCCTGTTCTAAAGCACTCGGTTCGCGGTGGTATTTTACACTCACAGCTGATCTATCTTCCAGCGCATTCCTCTCTCCTCTCACTATTCACTCTTTCTTAATTCTTCTTCAACTAGACTCTTTGGATGGGAGAAATGTAGAGCCAGGA
Source organism: Equus quagga (assembly GCF_021613505.1). Lineage (NCBI taxonomy): Eukaryota > Metazoa > Chordata > Mammalia > Perissodactyla > Equidae > Equus > Equus quagga. The sequence goes on from NC_060278.1 coordinate 92,376,047, forward strand.
GCCTGGTTAGGAGCAATCGTATATATATCATCTTAACTTGCATCAGCCACTGCCCCGGGCCAAGGCTCAGAAGGCTGAAGAGGAACAGGCCCCCGAGCCCAGGCTCTCACACCCATCTTACAGCATAGGCGCCTGCCTTCTAAACCAAAATACAAGTGAGTTCAGAGTGATTCCAGATACTCCCTTAATCCAGGCTACTGGGAAGGAAAACCAGTCAGAATAAGAGGAAGTGAATTGCATTAAAAAAAAATTGATTGCAGTTTTATTGCTCCAAAATACACACCATAACTCAAATTAAATAGTGAAATGCTACCAATAGCTGGTCCCCGGAGTGTGGCTCTGATGGGTGGAGTAGCTTGGTTTGCAATTGGCATACAGTCTTGAATCGCCTAACGGTGGATATGTTCGGAGAAATGCGTTGTTAAGCGATTTCGTCGTTGTGCGAACATCATAGAGTGTACCTACACAAACCTGGATGGCATAGCCCACCGCACACCTAGGCTCCATGGTACTAATCTCATGGGACCACTGCCATATATGTGGTCCATCATTGACCAAAACGTCGTTATGCAGCACATGACTATATTAATTGTTTGGAGGCAAATAAGTTCCTCCAAAGAATCCACAGAAACTGTCTGTGAAGAGTTGGTTCTCTTAAATGCTTCAGCATTAACCTTGCAAATATTTACCCTGTGGGCTGGAGCGATAACCCAGGAAAATAAATCTCACATCTCTGCCTCAGCCCAGGTCTTCCTCCCAGACTTCAGACCTATGGTAACCATGTGTTTACTGAAATGCATCAGGATGTATTTAGACAACAGAGATATAGAGCTGACCTGTGCCAATCTCTGTACTGAAGGTCACTCATGTAATTCTCACAACCACCCTGTGAGATAGGTACTGTTCACATCTCCACTTTACAGAGGAAGAAACTGAAAGTCAGGGGGTGAAGTGGCTTGCCCAAGGTCGTACAGCTGTGTGTCCCAGAGTTCCACACCTTGGCCTCAGCAGGTTTCAGACCTTCTCCCCTGTCCCTCTTGACCTCCCCGTGTTTCTACTTTCTCTGTCTAAGTCCCTTCATATGTTCATCCAAGCCACACCCAAACCTCTGGAAAGACCTCCTGACGATCTCTCAAACCTAGCCACTTCTCTGCACCCAGTCCGCCACTACCCCATCCTGGATGACCACAACGTCCCCTGACGGGTCTCTCCCTCCACGCTGTCTTCTCCAATTCATTCTCCTCACGAGAGCCAAAGAGTCTGCCTTCCCCAGCCTGAGGACAGCCGCTTGTAACCCACACGTTGGAAGGGCACGAAGAAGAGCAGCAGAAGGCGCTGGGCAAGACACCAGAAAAGTCGGGGGACAGGTAGGTGGGGACAGGAACCTAAGGGAAGAGAACTAGAAGTGAAGGGGACGCCCTCAGAGATCACTGTTGTTGTGAAAGCAAAGCACAAAGTCCAAGTTAACCACACTTTTGATCTGTACTCCTCCTCTGCAATAATTTGCCTCTGAGACTGACCTGACTCTCAAGGGAAGGATTTTGTGATGAAAAAAAAAAAAACTGTAGTGGACAAGGCCCTGAAGAATCTGGACCCTATGGGCTAGAGGACCTCCCAGCCAGAGTCTTCCACACACGGCCTCCTTTAAAAACACCCTAAGTCGGTCTAAACTTCTTCTGGTTCCTCAAATGCCCCATGCTGTCTCTCCCACCTCAGGACCTTTGCACATGCAATTTCCAGAACCTGGAATAATCTCCTTTCTCATGAGTCTCTTCACTAGCTAATTCCTACTCATCTTTCAGGTATCAGCTTACACATCATTTGCTCCTAAAAATCTTGCCTGAGCCCCAGGGCCCAGTTAAGTGCACTCAAAAAATATCTTCCCTGTTAATGTCCCTCTCATTAACAGCCATCTTGTTGTGATTCTTATTTCTACTGATGGTGGTTCTTGGTTAACTATTGGTGAATGAATGAATGAATGAATGAATGATGTGTTTGCCAACACCAGCTTGGACTTGCCCAACCTGTGGAGCTTGGGTAAAAGAGGTGCTAGGCGCCATATGCCCCAGGGCACGCCACATCAGGGACAGGCAGACTTCTGTCCGGGGAAAGATTCTCTGATCTCAAGGTCAAATAGTAACTTGTGACCAAAAGGAGGTCTTGGCTTCTTGGACTCAGCCATGGGGCATGCTGGGAACACAGCAGTGATGGGAGACACGAGCAGCATGGGGGGAAGCCAAAATTGAGGAAACCAGATATGGTCAGGAGTGGGGCGGGGGGTGCTGCTTCCATTTTCAGCAGGTCTCCAAGGCAGGCAGCATTTGGTCCAAATTTTATGCCCTGCTGAGTCATGGGTAATAGTGGCGGCTGAGGAGAACCAGAGGCCTTCTTTCTGTTTCAGGAACACACCGAGCTCTTTTCTGCCTCGTGGCCTTTGCACTGTCTGTTCCCTGAACCTAGAATGCCCTGCTTTCAGTCCTTGCAGGGCTGGTACCTCGTCATTCAGATCTCATTTCAAATGCCCCTCGTCGGAGAGACATTTCCTAATGTCCCCCACCCTCTCACGCAGCCGTTCTCTCCCTTGCAACCTGCTGTATTTTTTCATGGCACTGGCCGATGTCTTAAGTAATCCCAGGATGGACTTCTCTACTTAGTTTGTTCCTTGCCTCCCGTGCTATAAGGTCAGGACCACATCTGCTTGTTGGTTGCTCTGTCTCTGTGCCTGACACACACCCAAACTCAATAAGTAGGTATCCTAGAGATGAATGAATAATTTGAACAAATTAATGAATCAAAAGAGCCAGAGTGAAGTCCCAGCCTCTGGGAAGAGGAGGCAAGTGGGGTAGAAGCAGAAATTCACTAACAATGCGGGGCCCAAGGCAACCTGGATAGCTCACTTGGGGAGCAGGACCAATTCCAGGCCCACCTGTGGCTTCCTGAAACACAGCCCACCCGGCAGGTAGGAAGTGTCCTAAGCCAATGGACAGAGCAAGGCAGTGTCTCCGGCTCCTGCCTCTTGGGCTCAGAGATGGGCTGCCAGTTGGCTGGTTCTCAAACAACCCCAAGGCTTCACCCCTCCCCTCAGCTCCCTCACTGAGCCCCATCTTCAGCCTGATGAGTCTCTCTGCCCCGATGAGCATTTGAGAGGGATGGGAAGACAGCCTGGTTTTGCAAGGAATGATCAATAATCCTGCACATCAACTTTGGGTAACAACGTCCCATCCTTCAGCCTCAGAGATGTGACAGTGCTAACGTGCCTTCAGGCTGATGTGAAATAGAAGCCTCTAGGTGGCTGGCAACCACGCGGTGGACAGGTTAGGCGTGCCGGCCCTTTTGTACACCTGTGTTCAATGCAGCAGTATTCACAATGGCTAAGATAAGGAAGCAACCCAGGTGTCCATCAACAGATGAACAGACCAGAAAATGCAGTCTATACATACAATGGAATATTATCCAGCCTTAAAGAGGGAGGAAATTCTCATGTATGCTACAATATGGGTGAAACTTGAGGACATCATGCTAAGAGAAATAAGCCAGACACAAAAAGACAAATATCATAGATTTCACTTATATGAGGCTCTTAGAGTAGTCAAATTCAGAGACAGAAAGTAGGATGGTGGTTGCCAGGGGTTGAGGGAGAGGAGAAAGGGGAGTTCGTGTTTAATGGTACAGAGTTTCGGTTTGGGGAGATGAAAAGAGCTCTGGAGATGGGTGGTGGTGATGGTTGCACAACAATGTGAATGTGATTAATGCCACTGAATTGTACACTTAAAAACGATTAAGGAGCCAGCCCTAATGGCCTAGCAGTAAAAGTTCGGCACACTCTGCTTCAACGGCCCAGGTTCAGTTCCTGGGGGCAGAACCACACCACCTGTCTGTCAGTGGCCCTGCTGTGGTGGCGGCTTACATGGAGGAAACAGAGGAACTTACGACTATACAGAGCTGTGTGCTGGGACTTTGGGGCAGAAAAAGGAAGAAAGAGGAAGGAAGGAAGATTGGCAACAGATGTTGGCTTAGAGCAAATCTTCCCCTGCAAAAAAAAAAAAAATGGTTAAGAGGGTAAATTTTGTGTTATGCAGTTAAGATGGTAAACTTTATATTAATATATATTTTATCATAATAAAAAACTATTTTTAAAGAAAAGGTAGAAAAATAATGAAAAATAATAAAAAATTTTAACATGTAAAAAGAGTGCAGGTCCTGGAATCAGACAGACCTGATTTGACTCCCAGTCCCACCACTTGCTAGCTTCTGGTCTTGGGCAATTCCTATCTCCTCTATCAGGCAGGATGCAGTCTCAAGCACAGAGACCCAGGCATCTCAAACAGAAAGGAATTTAATTCAGGGAACTGGTGTTTACAAAAACCTTACGAATGAGTTGGAGGAGAGAAAGTAAGAGTCTGCCCTGGAGTTCAGGTTGATTGTCATATCTGTGGTCCCAAATCAAAAGTTTACTCCTGGTGCAGTGGGCAGGAGGTCAGAGGAAGGCACCACTGACCATCATGGCTGCCCTCCCCCTCTGCAGGTCTGGGCAGGTGACTGATGGAGAGCACAGAGGTCCCCATGTCTGCCATCACCGCTTGAGAAGAAAAAATGGCTTCTGGGCCCTTCTGCCTTCTGAAGCTTGCGTAAGCCCAGCTCGCAAGCCAAACCCTGTTCACATGGAGAACTCTGGAAGCAAGGGTATCTATGGAATGTGGTTGCTGGACTCTAGGCCCCGAGATTCGGGGGCAGCATAGAAAGATGAGAATCAATGCTGACCACCACATGCATCTCGGATACCTCCCAACCCTGGTTTCTCCTCTCTTCCACGAGGATCTTAACAGCGCTCCTCTCCTGCAGTCTTATTTGGGTTAAAGGAAATGATGCGCAGACTCTTAGCAGAGTTCTCAAATGCTCCTAACTCTTTCTCCCCTCAGGGTCTTTCCCATGCTGTCTCCTCTCCCAGGAACACTCTTTCCTCAAGACTAACTGCTTTTACTCACCCTTCACATCTTGGGTGAGCTGTCATTTCCTTGGGGATTCCTGCTAAACTAAGTCTCAATCTAAATGAAGTCACCTGTTACAACAGTTCACTGTGTCTCGTGCTTTTGCTCCCTGGCACCCAGCACAAACTGAACTTGAGTGTGAGATTATGTGTTTAAGATCTGCTCTCTTTAACCACAAGCTTCCAAGGTCAGGGCCATCAGACCGCCTCCCCCTCCCAACTCTCAGGTCGGTCTCACCTGAGAGAAGCAGGCTCAGATCTGGAGGACTGTCCCACAAGGGCCACTTCTTCCCTCTGCTGCTGGAAAGACTGGGATCCAGAAAAGCGAAGGGACACATTTACGGTCCCACAGACCTCGCATGACCCAAGTCATGGTCAGCCCTGGTCAGAGGACAGTGAGAGGCAGGTGGAGGGCAGGAGGATCAGGGCCTCTTGCTGGCTGGCCCCTGCCAGAGCCCAGAGAAGAGAAGGGGCTCCCCACCGGCCCTCCCGCCTCCCTCCTTCCCACCAGGCTACGGGGGCTGCACAGCACAAACCCTAAACTGCCTGTGCCCCGCCCCGGGCTGGTAGCTTCAGAGCGTCAGACCCCTCCCATGGAAAAGAGCATTCCTCCGGTTTTGCTCCTGAAGGAGATACAGGCGTCACCTTACACCCCACTGCGTGCACACACACACACACACACACAACCCCTGTGTGTGACTTTAGCTTCTCTGTGCCTCAGTTTCCTCATCTGTAAAATGGGCATGATAAAACCCACCTTATGGAACTAAGAAAAGGAGTACCATTCAGAACACAGGGCAGAGCCCTCGGGAAATGGTACCCACACCAAGCAATCCTTTCCCCACCACATGCCATTCCTCATTCTCCATCATCCCCTCTCAGGAGCTGCCCCTGGGACCCACAGAGGGACTCTGGCCCTCTGGACTCTGGAAGGAGCTGACCCCCGCCACCAGTGGTGGGCAGCCTCTCCTCATGGATAGCAAGAAATGTTCTCCACGGACACAGCCGCCCCATGTGAGGCAGCCCAACCTGGCCCTACAGCCTCGCTCTGTGAGGCGTGACCCAAACTTTACTCTGGGCGTCCCCAAGAGTGTCCAAGGACCTTCCCTCCACAGCTCAAGGCAGCTCCATGACCATCTAGGAGGGAGGATCTCCATTTTACAGCCAAAGTTACATCTCAGAGATGCCAAGACACTTGCCTGAAGTGGCTCAGCTAAGTGGCAGAATGAGAACAACTGTGCTTTCTCCCCTTCCCAGCTGCCTCCCAGTCCTCACTGAGTCTCTGTGGAACTAGGATAGAATGAGGGCAGAGAGAGAGGGAGACAGGCACCTGAGGAACTCTGCCTCCCCAAAACAACGTTGGTGAAAGCACCTGCTATGGTTTCCTGCCTGCCTCCTTTCCTTCTTCCCTCCTCCCTTCTCTGTCTCCTTATTTCTCCTTCTGAATCTCTGTGCCTCCCTCTGCCTGTGGATCTCAGGAAGTCTCTGCCCCTCTCTCTCTCCACCACTCAGCACATCCCTCCCTTCTGTGAGCTGGCCGGCAGGCAGCCTCTAGCCCTGGAGGCCACGTCCAATCCCATGGGGGTGATTTCTGGTCCAGTCCATTATCTGGGCCATGGGAAGCCTAGAAATGACCACCCCACTTTGGAAGAAAACCAGACTTTCCCTTGAATCCAGGACAAGGGAGGCCAGAACCCTAGTCTGGGCCTGGAATTATCCAGACCCCAGGCACATCCTTTGCCTCAGCTTCTAGGATCAACTAGCATTGGCCAGCATTGGGATATCAGCAGGTCAGGTGTCGCCATTCAGAACAGAGATTCAGCGAGGTGTGGCAGGAGAGAAAGCAGGAGGTGGATGTGCAGACCAAATGGTGTCATTAATGCCAATTAGGAAAGTGGCCCATTATCACCATCCACTCATCACCATCACAGGCGTGCCCCCCAGACACCCACTAGGACGCAGCCATTAAATGACCACCCCTCTCTCGTCCTCCTACTCTTCTCCCATCCCCTGAGTGTGCGGCTACTCCTCTGGCTGCGCCTCTACTCAGGTGGAGCTCCCTGAGACAGAGCACTGTCCAACCTGGGACAGGGCTGCCTTGAGAGGTGGTGAGTTCCCCATCTTGGCAGATATTCAAGAAAGTGATGACTTCCTAAGTCTGGAGTAGAGAGGGTCATCACTGAACCGCCTTCCAAAGCCAAGACCTAAGAGTCTTCAGGAAAGACACCATGTTTTAACACTATCTATACTCACAATTCCCGCCTTAGAGAAGTAGGCACCGTGATTCAGAGAGACTGAAAGGTGTGGGTGCGTGGTTTGAGGTCTCAGAGTCACATAACTGCGACTCCAACAATACTTGTCTTTGTTCTTCCAAACTTTGTTCAAGAGACGGATAGCTGCTTGGAGTTTAAGAGCCCAGGCTCGGAAGCCCGAGGGACTTGGGTTCAGGGCTGCCACCCACCAGCTGTGTGTCCTCAGACGAGTCCCTTCACCCTCTCAGCCTCAGATTCCAAATGGGGACAAGAGCCCAGCTCGTGGTGGTGAAGAACAAGTGAGATGATGACTGTCAGGTTCCCAGCCTGGCTCCAGGCTCCCACTAAGGTTCTGTGCTTACACAGTAAGTGCTCAGTAAACGGGTTGCCAGATGTGTAAAAATACAGCAAAAATGAGTATTTAGCCCCAGAGAGAGATATAGGAGTGACAACAGTGGGTGAAAGTCCCCAAAGCCACATGACCCAGATAATATAAGAGTCTTGGCTTCAGACTGAGCAGACACTGCCAGAGCTTTTGTCCCCTCCCTTCTGTGACACAATGTGCCTTCGTTGGCCTGAACCCCCGATGTCCCTGCCTTGTGTCAACAAGCCCCAGGTCTCCCACTCTGCTCTAGACTTGACATGAATCCTTTAACCATTAAGCACTGAACATTGTGTTTTCTGCCATCAGAGGTTTCTAAACAGTAATTAGGCAGTGGAACACCCTGCTAGGGCGGCGAGAGTAAATATCATTAGTGTAGGAGGGGGTGGGGTGAGTGGAGGGGCTTGGATGCTTGTGGCCCGACAGGGACGGGGCTGGCACTGGGGCGGCTGAGGCCTGGCAGAGCAGTCCCATTGCCAAACCACAGCTGCCTAGCGCTCTGTCTTGGGGGAACCTGGCTCTGAAGCAGCAAGGACAGGAGACATAATAGAGAGAGCACTGGCTTTGGCGTCAGAAAAGCCTGATTTTAAAATCCACCTCGGCCACTGTGAATTTGGACACAGTCTCTAACCATTCTGTGCTCATTTCCTCATCTGCGAAATGGGAATTATTCTGTCAATTTCACGGAGTGGTGGTGAGGATTTAATGAAATAACCTATGTGAAGTAGCGAGCACAATGCTTAGCACGCAATAAAGTTCTACAAATGGCACCAGCCCCTACGCAAGTGGATTATAAAGTCACAGCACAAGGTGACAATCACGAGTACCCAAAATTCCTCTTTGAAAAAAATCTCTGTATCAGTCAGGATGTGTTGGGTTATGCTTCTGTAATAAACAAGCCCCAGATCTCAGATAAAACCGTAAAGACTTACCTCTCATTCAACGCCACATTTCTCACAGATAGGCAGCGAGGTTCCATTTCTTACAGTCACTCAGGATCCCAAGCTTACGAAGCAGCCACCAGTTGTCACCAGGCCAGAGGGTAAGAGACAGCTCTGGAAGTTATTGCCCTGGCAATTAAATATTTTGACCCAGTAGTAACGTACATCACTCATTAGTTAGACCCTGTCACATGGCCCCCACCTGAGCACAAAATTGTTTCATCTCCTCTGGACTCAGAAGGCAAAAAGAACTGGGTGCTGATGAGCATCCTTAATCACTACCATAGGATGCACACTGGGGGATCACACACCTTCTCTCAATCCGCCCACAAGGCCAGGTTTTCTCTCCAGTACTGGAACAAATCATCATTTTTCCTCTTGAGCACTAGAGGATAAAATAGATGTGTATGTGGGGCAGTGTTGCATGAAAATATTCAAATCTTTAACTACTAAAATCACAGCTGGTGATGCAAGGCCCTTGTGTGTAGGAAGGCACATAGACTTGAAATTACACCCCAATTAACTTCTCCCCACTCAGTCTCGCTCTGTGTCCATGTCCACTGAGTAGAATAATGGCCAGAATCATCTGTGTGTTCAAGTTTTTGTCTTCCTCTCTTCCCTTTTGTTTCAAAGCTGAATTGTGTGAGCTAAGTGCCTGTAACACATAAAGCCCTGTACTAATAAAGCTTTCTGGGCTTCACCTGACCCTCCCAGCAGAAAGAAGAGGTTCCCCGAGGCCATCTTCATTAAGTCCCCAGCCTGAGAGCTCTGGCGTCTCGGCCGCAGAGTCTGGGATATGGCTTCTTCCTTCTCCTCTGCTTGTCTCCTTCTACACTACAATTACTGCAGAGGGCTTTGTCCCAGCTTCCTCTAAGACCGTGATGAGCCATCTATGGACCAGCCTCCTGTGGAAGGGACCACTTGGCCAGTGACTCTAGCTAAGAGGACAGAAGATAGTCTTGATGCTCAGAGATTCAAATTTTCTGTGGCAGCCCTTAGAATCCCAACTTCTCAGGCCCTTGGTCAACTACAGTTTTGTGTGCCATCACCCTATGGATACCTTGGTTCTGAAAGTTCTTTTGCATCCAGGTCAGGATCCAGCTTGAAGTGAAGCAAGTTTCCGACTTTAAGACAGTACAAACCAGATTCCACAACCAGTGTTTCCTTGGTATATATATATATACTCTCTGAACCTCAGTGTCTTCATGTATAAAATGAAAAATGAGCATTATAACAGCTACTTTTCCACCTAAGAAATGACATGGGGCTACATTGAAAGCCAAAATGTAATGGAAACAAATGAACATTCGTTGAGCACCTACCATAAGCCAGGCACAGGGCTAGAGGTTTTACATATGGGCTCTCTCATAACTGCACCACCTTTTAAGAGATGCTCTCTTTCCTATTTTATAGATGAGGCTACTGAGGCTCTGAGGAGCAAAGGGCCTCATCGAGCCTGCTGGAGTTGGGACTTGAGTCCTGGTCTGTCTGCCTCTGAAGGCCGTGTTTCTTCCTCTCTGCTCTCTTGGATGCACCCTGGGAAAGAAGTCCTTATGGCCTCCACCTAGATTGCAAGCCAAGCAGGGAGGAGCAGTGGGTTGAGAGAGGGTAGTACTGCCAGGTCGGCCCTCAGAGATCAGAGTGTATATGGAAAGTGGTCAGGAAGGCTGGAAATGTGGATAAGCCTCACCCAGATGCTTGTTCTGAAGCCCTTGGTCCATTTCTTCAAAAAGAGGCTTCCAAGCCAGGACTTATAATTAATTACAGGTGTAGTCACCCTACTGTGCACACAGATTGGGTGCTGAGGCATAGAGCATTCATGTAGGCTGTGCCCAACGCCTTCTTTCACAACCAGCTTGACAAACGAGTGAACACTGGTGAGCATGTGAAGCCCTTCTCCAGACCTGTTCCTTGCAATAGATCTGACATCCCTTCCATCCTTCTCGTCTCCATGGTCACACCAATGCAGGTCTCACTGCCCAGGCGTTTGCTACCATTTCCTGACCAGCCTCTCCTCAAATCCAACCCAGCATTCCTACAGGCCACCAGGGTCATCTTCCTAAAATGCAAAACGGATCCCATCTTATCCAAATTAAAAACAAACAAAAAACTTTCAATGGATTCCATTACTCTTAGGATCAAGTCCAGATTCCTAGACATTGGGCTCAATGTCATTCACAATCCAGCTCCTTTTTATGTCTCCAACTTTATCTCCCTCCCCTTTCCTCATGAGCAGCCCAACTCTCTTCACGTCTAAATGCACAGTGTTTCCTTTTATGCTTCCATGACTCTATACAATGGGTCTCTTTGCCAAGGTGCCCTTTTCCCCAATTCTCGCCTTAGTGAAACCCCACTTAACTGCAACAGGAATAGAAATCATTCAAAAATGAGTATTCAAGACCTTCTCTCCTCCCCACATCCTTAGGAAGTGGAATCAGGGCAACATCCCTCATTAGGATGGCTGTAGAACACAGAGAGATTGAGCTATCCATTCAACAAAGAGCTGAGGTACATCAGGGAGATATATTTTTAAGAATACAAAAGAGCTGAGCCTAGGGGAAGCTTGTGGTATGGATGGTTGAGATTGGAAAGTAGAGGGAGTTTGGGGAGCCTCCATGTAGAGGATATTGCATGAGGAAACTAGAAGGAGAGATGTTTATAAGGGTACCTCTCTCCCATTTATTACTTCTTTCAGAAACTGAATAAAGGCTTTTAAGCCTTTCCTTTCAAAAATTATGTTTACTTGTTTCACTGTCTCTTATGTTAGAACAACAAAATCAGACTGAGCCATGTGGGACGTCGAGCTTTATTCAGGTTACAGATTCTTTAGAGTTTGAATCAAAGCTCTTGAAGCTTGCCCCCACCACCTTCCCTGACCCAGCAGAACTGGTCATTCCTCTCTGTGTAAAACCACAGCACTTCATTACAGAAACCTTGTTTTAAGCCTTCACATTGGGATATTTTATCTCACTGTGTGTTCTCTCTGCATCAGTCCTTGAGGTCCTGAGGGATCAGGGATGGCCATGTCTTCACCATCTCTGAATCTCCAGTTCCCTGAACAAGTCTTAGCACAGAGAAAGTGACCATCCATTCTTGTTGACTATATTCCTAAACATTGGACTGTCTTATGAAGTCTTCACCAAGTCGACCCAGCACCCGAGCCTCACCTTGGCCCGTCTGAGATGGAAGGCTCCACCACAGACAGGGCAGCCTCCCTCCTAGGTGCCACCACTTTCAGTTTTGGTTCTGACCACTTCCAGCTGAAGATGGAAAACAGAAGTTAAAATTTAAAAAGCGTCTGAACATTCAGAACCGCAAAGGGGAGTTGTCCAATTTGGTTCTAAATGTGCCTTGTGTCTCTTCTCCTTCTCATTGCCCGGGTTTAACCAGGCCCAGTAAAAATTTGTTCAGCCCTCACCTTACCTGGAAAATCAAATCTCAGCAAGGCAGCTTTGCGACAGTCACACATGCAAGAATCTCTGGAGGGTCTGGAAAGAAAAGAACTTCTAAGGCCCAGCACCCTTCTAGTGGTCAGGCTTCTTGCTGTCCCTAATTCTGGGAAGGTTTTATGCCATGGATCTCTTTCTTTTCTCCCATGGGCCTCTGGCATTGTCTGAGTGTTGGAAGGACCCCAAGCATATACATCCTCCTCATTCACTACATCGAGGAGCTGATCTCTGGGATATTCCATGAAACCCAAGGTGGTGGTGCAGAGAGCTGGAAATCAGGCAACTTCCTTCATGCCTCACTCTTCAGAGGAGTAGACCTCAGGTACCTCCTCAACCTCAATGGGCGCTAAATAAAAAGGGAAAGTTGAAAACACCCATGGGAGACCTAACTCCATAGACAGTGTGAGCCTCCTAGAGAAATACGCTCTCAGGAAGTTTGAGTGAAGCCAGAGGTTGTACATCCCTGAAGGAAAGTGACAACAAGGTGACCACCCAAGGGAAAGAGATGGAAAGACCCTCCCCCAATTCCTGCCTGTGTTCTAGTCTTTCCTTCAAGTCTGTCTCCTTCTCCAGGGTCTCTCCTCCTCCTTTATGAGAACCTGTGCAAGGCCTTGAGGAGGAGAGCAGAAGGGAGGCTTGAGGTGGCCTCTTAGTGTCACTCAGGTTGCCAACCTCCAAGCAGGACAAGTCGGAGCCCAGAGTTCCCTGTCTCTGTGTACTGTCCAGCCCTGAGTTCTTGAATGCGTATCTGACTTCACCAATGGATGGCCCAGTGGCCGTGGTGTTACTTCACCTCCCTGAGCCACAGCTTCTTCAAAACATATCTTTCAATGGCTGGCTCTGAGGATTCGATGAGATCATGCATGCAAAACGCCTTGCAGATAGTGAGCCCTCGGTAATTGTTAGTCACTACTATTATCACTATTAAAAACACCAGCTTGCTTCACAGGAGAGCCTGTAACAGACTACGCTAGATTTCATTGTATTCATCCCCATAGCACCCTGAACTTCCCTTTTGTAGCTTTCTCACATCTATCACTTCTGCTCACTGTCCTCCCTTTGGGCCTGTGAGATCTAGGAGTGGACCACAGACCACATTCATCTTGTTTGCCACTGTCCCAGGTACCAGGGATCATAATAAATGCTCAAATAATATTTTCAACTTAATTCATTCACATTCCACCCATTCCCACTACAGCTTCTCTTCTCTGAAATTTTTACCCATTTTCATGCTGACTTCAATCACCTGTCTTCAAACACCTGTCTTTCCGCTAATTCTAAACCTGAAGAAGCCTACACTCTTCAGTGCTGAGAGCTACATTTACACTTGTCAACAGATGACCTGCGTGAATAAAGGATTTAGAAGCCAGAGACCTCTTGGGACTTTCCGCCTCAGGCCCCCAGGTGGACGCTGGAAGACAGAGCAGGTCAGGCTCAGATGGACGGCTCTGAAAGCTTGGAAGCTCCCCTCCCCGCGAGGAGAAGCAAGCGTGGTGATGAGTTCTGTGTAACAATGACAAGTGCAAGATGGGGAGAAGGAAGGATACCAGCACTAACAAGTGTGAGAGCCAGGGGTTATTATCCCATTTTACAGATGAAGAAACTGAGACTCAGGAAGTTGAAGTCACTTGCCCAGGGCAGTTACAGCTCCCTGGACACTGATTGAGATACATCTGAAAGAGAGCATCTGGGTAGGCGGGCAGCTGAGCTCACTGACACATCCCCCACCTCTCTACCCTGGCCCCCGCCCCATAATGTACTGGATGGTGTCTGTAAACCCAGAGGCTGCAGGGTCATCTGGTTTCGTCTGTTGACATCAGATACCAGATTGAGCAACTCAAGAACCCCTCCACCTTTGAACTGAACCCTCTTCTTTTGGGAGACACCATGTCCTGCAGATCAGTGATGGTAGGGTAGGAGAAGGGCGTTTGCATTTGGACAGGAGCCCAAACTACAGTCTTATCCCAGAAGAAAACGTGAGGATTCAGACACCTTGGTAGCCCCCATCTTGAATGTCCCAACAATGAGGTAGTAGACCGGTTTTTACCTGTGTCGATGGAGATAGGGGGCTGGGCATGTCCTGGGGGCCCCACACGGGGACCAGAGAGAGGCCAAACACACTCCAACAACCAGATCTCTGCCTTCACTCCCCCTCAAACTCTCTTGACTATTCGCACTTACTTTTCCCCTTCACATCTCCTTTCCGTTTCTTTCCCTCTCCCCAGTTCTCTCTCTCTTTCATCCCAGTGGAAGCAGAACACAATTTAAATGTACGTATATACTATTTACTGTTTAGTATATGCCCAACACAAAGTATTGATCTGACCGCCATATATGAACCATAGAGAAGTTTTATTTATGCCACATAGAATGTTTTAAGAAAATCTCAATGTTTCGCCAACATGAAAATTTGCAAAATTTTCAGTTTATGTAAAAATTCAGATATCTACCTTCTCTTGAATGAGGGGAAAGCTGGAAGTTCTGAGCTCAACTTATCACATCGCAACAGTTGGCTAAAGGTGAAAACACCTGCCTCTTTGGGTCTGGATATTTTTTTCTGCAGCATTTTTTTCCAAAAATTAGCCCGCTTCACTGATTTGACTACCTGGTCTGGGTTTGTGTTTAAGACTCGCTGTTATACTCTTAACTCAGAAATTCCCATCATACAGAAGAGAAAACGGAGGCACCAAGAGCTTAACAACTTGCCAAGGTCACGGGTGGGTGGCACCCCCAGGGTCTTCCCTGATGACTGTCCTTCAGCAATTCTTGAGGGAGTAGGGGAAGCCCCCTCAACCCTCTCTGTTCTCTACCTTCCACGATCTTCTTGTGCCAAGCCTAGAGGAGGAGGAGCTACAGAAGACCTGGATGACGCAGGCAAGAGAGGGACTCAGGTGCGTGGGTACTCGGCCCTCATCACAAACAAGGCCTCCTCCCTTGCGGGCGGCTTGTGGGGGTGGAGCTACTGCCAGGGCAGCTGAGGACAACCCTGGGGTACACTGTCCTTACATGCCCTCTCGGGGCCAGGCCTCCAGCCGGCGGGCCCTGAACTGATAGCACAGACTGCTCCACCCAAGGTTTCCTCACTGTCCTTCTCCTCAAGGGTGAGAGTCCTCCATGCTGGAGGTGCACACACACACACAGTACACACACACACACAAGCACACACATACACACAAACACACATATACACAACATACAAATATGCACACACACAAAGATACATACAAACACACAAGTACACACATACACACAAAAACACACATACATACACCCAAACACATACACAACATACAAATATACACAAGCACATGCATGCATATACAACACACATACATGCAATCATGCACTTATATACATACACACATATACATGCATACACGCAAACACATATACATAGACATGCACACATACACAGCGTACAAATATGCACATACACACAAACACACACTTCCACACAAAACACACATACATACACATATACACATACACCCAAACACATACACAACATACAAATATACACATGCACACAAACACACGTGCATACACAAACGCACATACACACAATCATGCACATGTATACACGCAAACACATACGATACACACATGCACACAAACACACATGCATACAGATATATGCACAACATGCAAATATGCACATACACACATATACACAATCCTACATATATATGCACACACATGCAACTCTGAGGGAGTGAGGAGGTGAGCAGTAAGAGGATGGAGGAAAGGGAGGGAGAAGGGAAGGAGGGAGCGAGGGAGGAACTTTTTAGATTACTCTAGAGCGAGCGTTTGCTCTGCGCCAGGCACTGCACTGTGTTTTCTAAGCTTTATGTTATTCAATCCTCTCAATATGACTTTGAAGTGGGTATATTTCTATTTCCTCTTTTCACATGGGGAAACAGAAGCTTAAGAAGAGGGCACGTTTCATGCAAATAATCACACAATAACCATGTGATTACAAATGTGATGGGCACAGTAAAATTAAAGCACAGGACATCACATGTGGTTGTAACAGAAGGACCCTAACATCAACTCGGGGTGAAGGAAGGCCTCCCTGTGGGAGTGACTAGATCCCAGCCCGGTCTCCCCAGATGTGGTTAAACACCTGCCTGTCTTCACCCTCCCGGGATATTGTGGGGAAGGCGCCCCTACAACCTCAAACCAGGAAGTCTATTTCAGTAACAGTTTTTGAGGCAATCCCCCTTATCCTACAAAAACGCCTGGGAGTCAGCTGCTGGGGTCTTGCTGTAGTGAAGCCCCCTTGCCCTGGCCCGTTCTGGGACTCCGCACACCTGAAGCCCAGCACTGTGAGTTGTGCAGGGCTGTAGGCCGGCAAGCACACCTCTGCTTCAGTGTACAAGGGTCCGCTGGGCTGTGCAAGACTGGTGTTCAACAGCGACACCATGTGGACACAACCCAAATGAGACTCCAGTGATCTGGTCAGAATTTCTAGTTCTCTCACCTGACATCTGGGAACAGAATGGGCCTCCTTCTGGCTGAACAAGACCCCAATCGGTCCTTGGAAATTGGGGGATTCACACTAACAATGTAAGTGTGGACTCAACCGATGGATGGGAAAAAATAAAGGAATGGTAACCCTATTGGCCCTCAAGCTGGTCAAGTGGTTCCTCCTGGCTTCAAATGAGTTTCCAGAATGTTCTTTGGGGCTCCCCAAAGACAGTTGGCATCCTATATCTTCCAGAACTGGAGCTCCCACACATGGCTAACCTCTTTCCCAGCAGGGCTGCTCACAAAAGTCCTCACCAGTATAGTGAGAAGAGAATGGCTTTGGTATCAGATAAACCTGATTTTGAATCCCAGATCCAGTACTTGCTGGAAAGATAACCATGAGTTCTGTCCTCATTTTCTACCAGAATGAGTTTTCTTAAAAAATAGTGTCTTCTTAATAGGCTGTTGTGGAAGGTGTATTAGTTTCCTAGAGCTGTCGAAACAAGTAACCATAAACAGGGTGGGTTAAGACAACAGACAACTCCTTCAGTTCAGGCCAGGAGTCCAAAATCAAGCTGTTGGCAGGGGTCATGCTTCCTTTTATGGCTCTCGGGAAGCATCCTTCCCTGCCTCTTTTAGCTTCTGCTGGTTGCTGCCACTCTTTGGCATTCCTTGGCTTGTAGCTGCACCTGAGGGTAAATGAGGTACCATCTGCAGAGAACAAGGCAAGTGGTACACACTCAGTCAACTTTGTCTGCATCTGAATCTGAGTTTACCAGGTGCCGATTTTGAAGCCCCTTATTTCATTGGCCAGTCAGTCAACAGTAATCTTATCAAATCATAAATATGGCCACGTCCGTCTCCTGCCTCTAGTCCTCTGTGGCTCCCCAGTGCTCTTAAGAAGCACATCTTTAGAACAGCCTGTAAGCTCCTCATTCTCTGGCCCAGCCTGGTCTTCTCCTACTCTTCCACTTACCCCCCATCCTTCTATACCAAACCATTCATCAGTCCATGAAAACGCCACACTTTCAAATCATGCCCTATTTTTTCTATCTCTAATACTCTCTACTCCACCCGAGAAGCATGTCTTCTCATTGTTCAAGACTCAGCTTGCATCCTGTCCCCTGGGAGGCTTTCCCAGATCCCCCTGGACAGAGTTAGACTCTCCCACCTGTGGGTTCCCACACAGCTCTGTATAGGACCCCACCAGGACACTGCACATGCTCCATCGTCGTCTTCATTGCCTCTGTGTTCTCCGCCAGACCCTGAGCTCCTGGAGGACGGGGCGTGGGTTTTATTCCCTCATCCCCAGATCCAGCCCACCTGGTCACGGGCCTCAATGAACACTTGCTGAAAGCAGATCAGAACAGGCTCCGAGGACTCTCAAATCCCCCAGCGGTGGAAAAGGGAACCACCCAATCCCCTCTGACATCTGTGACATTGCTTAGAAGAGTGATGAGAAATCAATCTGAATGACTCCGGAGACACGGGTTCTCCCTCCATTTCTGGCCCTTGAAAACCTTGGCAAATCTTTAACCTCAGAAAGCCTCAGTCTCCTCCTTCGTCATTCTGAATAAGACGTGTGCCAGCCAGCGCGAGGCATGCCTGGAAACGCCATCTGCTTTAACCCTCACAACAACCCAGGTACACAGGCACTTGATCTCCATTTTACAGACAAGGAAACCGACCTCCAGAGAGGTTAAGAAACTTCCCCACTTTACCACAGCTACTAAGCAGCTGAGCTGGGATTCAGACCCAGGCCTCCAAATCTAGAGATTTCATTTATTCATTCATTGCTTCATTCAATAAAAACATTAATTGAGCATCTGCTGTATGCTGGACAAGGTTCTACATGCCAGGCATACAGCAATGACTAAAACAGGCAAACCGCCACATTCATGGCACTTACATTTCTGCTCCGTCCTGCTGTCCCTCTAAAACTGGTGGCACAAATGAGAGAGGCAAAAGGACCACAGAGACCCTGGTAAGCCCCAGGATGCACACCAACTTCAGAATGAGAGCAGCAAAAGTCACTGGCCAATGCTGACCCACTCCCACAGGCGGAGATGGAGGCTGCAGGGTGATGGGCTTCAGCACCTGTGGCTGGGCTGGGCCATCCTGGGACAGACAGGGAGAGACAACCTGGACACTGCGGGGCACACAGATCTGCTCTTCTGCCAAGTGGAGCGCCCTCCCCATCATGTCCTGAGCCCCGCACAGAAGCCATCGCTCAAGTTTACGACATGCCACATGCAGGTTGCAGACCTACTATCATCCGTAATGGGTTGTTGTTTTTATTTTCCATTTATAGGGGAGGCTGAGTTACTACCTGTGGTCACGGAGGCCATTAAACTGCTCCAGGGGCTGAGATTTACATATCGGCCACGTGACCTGCAACAAGCTCAGAGGGGAAAAAAAAAAAAAAGGACATTTACAATCTAATTAGAGCTGGTGATTGATACACAGGGACAGCAGAGAGCAGCCTTATCAACCCCAAAAAGCCATGAAAGCCCACCCACAGTGTACTGCAGGTGATAACAATGTGGAGCCCAGACCCGGATGCTGGAAGGAAGGACCGCAAGATGAGGAAGAGGCTCAGAACATGTGGATGCACTGCCCCACCCCCCATGGGCCAGGGAGGGCTGGGAAGTTGGTGGGGAGGAAGCAGGGATGGGAGGTCCTTCTCTCCTCTCCACCACTGTCTCCAATTAATGTAGTCATTAAGTCTATTACCTGAACAAAGGTTGCTGACAACTAGCTAATAACATGCTGCAGCCTCCGCAGCTTTCATCCCAAGATCTCAAAACACGGTATAAATAATTAAATGTTATTATTTAGCGATTTATGTAATCAAAGAACTTTACAACCACCCCTTGTTTTTTCTTTCAGTGCACACAGCTCAGCACCATGATCTCAAATGAGGAAACCAAGGCACAGAGAGAAGCCAGGTGAACTGGCTAAGGTCATCTGACCCCTCCTCATGCCTCTTGGTGCCCACCCACACTCTCCCTTCCCCATGGGCTCAAGGACCACCCCTCAGCCTGACTCCACTCCCAAGCACAATTCTGTGAATATTCACTGCTGGAAACATCCTCGTTCGTCCTGGGACAGAGGAAGGGATCCCCCAGGACAAACCAGCCACCTTCCGTCCTCGCCTCGAGCTTGACCTCCTTTTAACATTGGAACCCTCCATGTTGAACACGGTCGCAAAGTGTGCCCTTTCTTCATGTGGTTTAGTAAAGGGACTGGTTTTGATCACAACGAGCAAAGTACAAGTTTCTACCCAGCATCCAAAAGCCAGTGCCCTCTGCATCCATTTAGATGCTGGCTGCTGAAAGCTATCATTTCCTATTTCCTGTGACTAACTTGCGTTAGGAGCTAAATTCACAAGAGTGTGTGCAGGATCTTACATCCAAGGAAACGTTTCATCATCACCTGCCGACAGGGCTGTAGAGCCCCAGCCAGGATCCACTCAGACCAAGGGCCGTGGGAAGCTGCGAGTGAGAGTGTAAGCCATTGTGGACCCCTGCCCTGCACAGGCCAAGGCACGGGGTATCATTAAGTGATTAAGGCTCCCACCATGGGCCTCGGACTGACCTCTGCCAGGATACAGGTATTGCGGATCAACTTTATGATCACTTATCTGTCTCCTCCAGCAGCCTAAGCTCCTTATCTCAGGATCTTGCCTACAGTTCCTTAATACTCTGATGAATGCTGTATGGTAATTATGATTATCCTCATTTCACAGATGTGGAAACCAGGGCTCAGGATTTACCCAAAGCCACATGGATAGTAAACGCCCTAATCATGATGAGACTCAGTTTCTTTGGCCCTAAGTTTCATGTTCTTCTCACAATCCTCCAGTAAACCCAGTGTCTAGTCCTTCTGACTAATAGTCAGAGTATCCATCTGACTACTTCACACTCCCAAACTCACCTTGGCACCCGTGCTCTGGAGGATCAAGGCCGTGGCCATTGCGTACAAAGCAAAAAAGAGAATTGACAAATACCCATCTTAGACATCCAAACTAGAATATCTGAAGATGAAGGAGAATTCTTATTATCATCATAATTGCCAACACAGATAAAATTAACTAGATCATGCCAGATTTCTTCACTGCCTAGAGTACATCTAGCTGTAGCTGCACATAAGTGAAATTACAACAGGTCTTAGCCAACTATCTTGCCTTTAAGAATGAAGCAACTGTGTTTTGTCCATAATCTGTGCCTCATTTTCATTTGTTAAATATTTATGGAGTACCAGGGATGTGCCAAGCCTTGTGTTGGATGTCAGGATGACGTGGATGCTTGAGACAGTCCCCACCCTTGGGAAGTTCCTGAGAAGCCATGGCAGACAGCTCCCAGGTGGAGGGCACTGGGACAGGAGAAGGAAGGTGGGGGAATCATGCAAGTCCTGGGAAGACAAGTCAAAACTGCAATGAGGATAAAGCTAGCCACCAACTCTGAGGCCACCGAGCAGAATAAAGGGGACTTCAAGGGGTTAAATTTCTCTTTTCCCTCCTCGGGGTTTGAGGTGACCACCATTAAAATCTTCCTATAATGACTAGCAGTCTACATGGGCAGGTGACTATCGTACTGGCTTTCATGTGCCTGCCATTTTGGCCACACCTCTGCTCCCTGCCAGGGTGGGCACATTAGGCTCTTTTATTCATCCCCATGATGATGTTCCCCCTGGGCTGGGGAGAACCCCCTTCTCACCAAGGGATACATTGTTGGGCGTCCTGTCAAACGAGGGGCCTTCCTTACTTAGGATAAAGTCTAACAGCATCCTATCTTGGGTCTTGGGGACCCAGGCACAGGTTATTCTGAGGCTAGATTGGCTGACAGCCAGTGTCACCTCCTATTAACACTCAACCTGGGCATCTGGAAGCTCACCTACCTCAGGGTGAGTCTATTAATTTATTTTTTTTAATCTACAAAAATCTGAATCTAAAAGGTTGACAACAGCATTTGATGCCCGTATCCAAGAGTCTTACTCCTGGTGCACTGGAGCCTCTGCTTGCCCATCGGTCCTAGAAGGCAGGCACCTCAGGGTCTCATGCAAATTAGGGCCCTTGCAGCCACCCCAGAGATGCCAGAAAGCCCCAGGTGGGCACACCCGTGAGCACCATGTCATCTCTGATGCTTGCACTCTCACAACCTGCTGGGCAACTGATTTGACACCAAATAATTCCCTGAATTGTGAGCCATTGAGACACTGGGGAAATGGAGCTAAGATGAAGTGGGCAGTGGGGCAGTCACCTGGCTCCTTCAAGTAGGAACAGTACCTACTGCCGTGCCTGTGTTAATCAGTCAGACTCTGCGGTGTGCAGTGGACTGTTGGTCATCATTGCTCTGCTGCAATGTCAGTTGAGAGGATTAGAATTCAACATCTAATTCTATTTCAGGAATGCATTGGTATAGACAGAAGAGCAGAGTGATAGAGGACCGTCGGCCCTGCTAGCCATTAGCTGGGCCTTGAGAGAGACAATAAGTCCCCAAAGAAGTCAATTCTTGACAACAATCACGGGTGTCAATAACGGATCAGACTCTGCTGGGCCTTGGGAAGCCGATGAGGCCAACACGCTCCCTCTGCCTGAGAAACTCATATCAAGTGGGAGGAGAATGCAACTGAGTTAGCAGATCCTCACAGAGAAGAGGCTCAAAAAAGTGCAGTGAACCAAGAACTATCAGAGGCACAAAAGAGAGGGCTGAAAATTCCATCTGTGAAATCTGAAAGGCGTCTGAGAGGAGGTGACTTCTGAGGTGGGCTTTGAAGGATAAGTAGGAGATCATCAGAGAAATGAGAATCTTCAGAGGCAGCATAATGCAATGCTCAAAGTCACGGACTGTGGAGTCGGACTTTGTGGGATTATAGGTTAGGCCAGTTACTACCTTGGTGAGTGAGACAGGTTACTCTAATGTCTCCATGCCTCAGTTTCCCCACCTTCAAAGTATGACTGTTCTGACTATTAAATTACACAATCTATGGCAAAGCACTTGACACAGTGCCTAGGAACTGGCAGGTGTCCAAAAACTGTCAGCGATTGTCATTATGAGCAGAAGGAAAGGTGGGAGAGATGAGCAGGTCAGGGTGGCTTGGGGCTCTGGTACAAAATGAAGGGTGGTAACTGTCCAGCTTAGGCTTTTGGTGTTTATCACATAATCAGCGGGGAGAACCAAATGGCTTCTGACCAGAAGGACACCACACTTGGCTGGATTGGAGACCATGAGCCTGGAGGCAGGGACACCACAGAGGAGCCACTGACTTTGGGGCTTATACAGGAGGATGGAGAAGGGGGGGATTCTGAAGATATTAAGAGGTGGCACCAACTGGTTTTGGTGACTGTGATGGTTAGTTTTATGGGTCAGTTTGGCTGGGCTATAGTCCCCAGTTATTTAATCAAATGCTAATCTAGGAGTTGCTGTGAAGGTATTTTGTAGATGTGATTAAAGTCCATAATCAGATGACTTTTAGTACAGCAGACTATCCTGTACAATTTGAGTCGGCCTGATTCGATCAATTGAAAAGCCTCCAGAGAAGAGCTAATGTTTCCCTGAAGAGGAAAGTCTGCTCCTGGACAGAAGCTCCAGCCCATGAGAGTTCCAGCCTGCCCTATGGATTTTGGACTGGCCAAGCCAGCCCCACCATCACGTCAGCCAATTCCTTACAAAAAATCTTAATACTGTCTCCTACTACTTCTGTTTCTCTGGTTGAACCCTGACTTATACAGTAACTGATTAAAAGAAGAGGTAAAAGAAATCACAGTGGTCCTAGAGATTCTTCACAAAGCCTCAGCTATACGGTTTTTGCCTCATCCTTGTGCCAAAGTCCATAAAAATCTCCTTTTTATGCGCCTGCCTTTTCTGGACAAAGCAACATTCCTGCCTCAGTTGGCAACTCTATAGAGCAGATCGCGGAAGTTCAGACTTATTGACTCTGACATATGGATCTCCCTCCCGGGTTGGGTTTTACGGTTTTGTTTTGTTCCTATAATATATATGGTTTTATATGGTTCCTTTGATGTTGGGCTGACTCTTTGATCTCCCCAGGAAAAACTTGTCCCCCCTGCAGTTTCTTTTAATCTACAAAAATCACTGACCACAGCTGCAGCTCGGGAAGCCTTCTGCGAAGAGGCAGGCTAAGCAGAGGGAGCGAGCGTGGACACGGAGAGAGAACCGGGAACAGCAGTGTGTTTCTCTGAGGCCCCCACGTTATGTGTTGGGAGCTCTCTGCATGCCTCCTAGACCTTGCGTTCCAGAATACGTGGCTAATGAATGAGGAGGGGAGATGTGGACTCTGATCACTGTGCAGGTTTATCTCAGTTACCAGCTACTTTAATCCCTGCAACAGACTGGTCCAGTAAAGACCCTAATCTTTATTTAGCAATTGAGGTACCCAAAGCTCAGAGGTTGGGTTCCCTGGAAGCAGACCCTGAGACAAATTTTCCTTATTGTGATACAATTTCAAATGTAAAGAAAAGTTGCAATAGCAGTATAATAAGTAACTATATATCCTCTATCCAGACCTGCTGATTGTTACATTTTGTTCTGTTTGCCTTATTATATCTCTCTCTCTCTTTCTCTTTTTTTTTTTTTTTTTTTTTTGCTGAGGAAGATTCGCCCTGAGCTAACATCTGTGCCAGTCTTCCTCTATTTTGTATGTGGGTTTCCACCACAGCATGGCTGCTGATGAGTGGTGTAGGTCTGCACCCCGGAACATAACCTGGGCCGCTGAAGTGGAGCATGCCTAAAGCAACCACTAGGCCACCAGGCCAGCCCATCTCTCTATTTTTTATGAATCATTCAAAAGTAAATTGGAGACATTATGCACCTTTACTATTATATAGTTTGCCATTTAAGCCCTAAGAACAAAGACATTCTTTTACATAAGCATGGGTCAGTTATCAAAATCACAAAATTTAACGCTGTTACAATACTATTACCTGCACAGTCTATATCCAAGTTTTGTCAGTTGTCTCAATAGTCTTTTGTAACTATTTATTTTTCCCAGTTCAAGATCTCATCCAGGACCATGCAGCATTAATTATCATGTCTCTTTAGTCTCCTTTAAATGGAAACATCTCCTCAGTCTTTCTCTGCGTTTCTTGACTTTGATGTTTTTGAAAAGTATTGGCCAGGCTTTTTATAAATCCATCAAATTTGCTTTGTCTGAGACAAAGATGGTTGAAAGTGCTCCCAGCAAGAAGTGGTGGGTTGGTGAGAAGAAAGACCAGGAAGGGAAGGAGGTCAGCAAGGAGCATTATGAAGCGAAGACCCCAGAGGGTGAATCTGGCTCAGCCCCAAGGCGAAGCTTGGCAAATAGTGTGGGTCACACCTCAGAGTTGTCCCAGTGGAGGAACAAGCTGCAGAATATACACCCCCTGCACCAGCATCACTTTCAGCTCCAGCTCTCCGTGCACGCAAGCTAAGGGAGGGGGTTCCTGCAGCCAGAGGGCACACATGCTGGCTGTTGACTGGTACATACAAAAGCAGTAAAGGGATCTGGGGGAATAAAGTTGGTGCACTGACAGTGTATGTTGCAAAGAGTTTGACTTACCCAGAATCACATGACAGACAAGGGACAGATTTAGAATTCCAGCAAGCTCCATGCCATTGACCCACACTCCATCACCTCCCTGGAGAATTATAATCAACCAGAAGCCTTGGAGAATCCCATGGCCGAGAAAGACAAGATGTCAGGCATCGTTATTTTGCTGGAGAAATGAGATATTAAAACCAAATTTAAAGCAGAGTCACATTGTCTCTGCATTTTTTATTGTATGTGGTTGGTTTTTATTTACTTACCTTTTTCTATGATTTTTAAATGTTGTGCAAGTTAATAGCCACATGATGATTGATAAGAAAAATGACCAAAGTACAGAACATTCATGTCTCCAGGGTACTCAGGTGACTGGACAGCACAGTGTCTGAGATCTTGGGCTCCGGTGCCAGACCACCTGGGTCCAAGCCCTGACTATGCCAGTCACTAGCTGTGTCACCTCTCAGAAGATCTGCTCAGCATCGGTAAGAGATAATAACAGTGCCAACCTTCAGGGTTGGTTGACAGTCAGATGAGACAAGGTTTATAAAGCTCTTAGCATAGTGTCCAACACATGTTGAGTCCTCTACAAACGTTAACTGTTTTGTTAACATCCTTGATTGACCACGGGGTGTGGTGGGTCTGCCTTGCTCCCAGCTGATTCACCTTCATCCCCACCCCTCTCAATCACTGTTCAGCAGGACCCTGCCCGGCACAGTAGTTGCCTATGAAGTATTCCATAAGGAGTTGGCAAGAACAGTGAGAATATCCAGCTACAGGTCAGTTGAGACAAAAGTGGGGTCAGGGAGGTAGAACCCACAAGACAAAGCTTTAAGGACATGGAGAACTGGGCTGGTCATACCCAAGACAGCACCCCTTGCTCAATCTTCATTCTCTCAGTGAAGGATCTGCCCAGACATGAAAAGCCTTGTGAAAAAACACAAAACCTCATCAGATCCTTCTTCCACACTTCACTCCCCTCCTCAGTGCCTCTCAGTGGCTCCCCATTATCCTGGAACTAAAGAAGAAATTCTAAAGGGTCTCCAAGGGTCTTCACGTGCTAGCTCTCACCTTCCTCTCCAAAGCCATCTGCTGTCACCTCCACCTGCAGTCACCACCCAACACATTCTCCTCTGAACTGTTCTTCCTGAACCACTTGCCTTTTCCCAAACACATCGTGCAGGGTTGCCCCTCTGAGCCTCTGCACAATTTTTCCTCTTTCCGTAAGAAAATTCCTTACTGTGGTAAGCAGATTCTAAGATGGTTCCCAATGACCCCACCTTCTGATACCCTTGTCCTTGTGTAACTCTTCCCTTTGAATGTGGACTGGACCTAGTAACTTGCTTCTCATGGGAAAAATAATGGGATGTCACTTCTGAGATAATGTTGTAAAAAGACTCTGGCTTCTGTCTGGTTCATCCTTTCTTGCTTTCAAGTTCTGGTGAAAGCCAGCTTCTATGTTGTGGAGATGCCCATGGGGCAAGGAACTGAGGGAGGCCTCTGTCCAACAGCCAGTGAGGAATTGAGATCCCCCCTCCCCCCAGTCCAACAGTCCATAAGGAATTGAATCCTGCCAACATCCACTGAGTGAACTCGGAAGGGCATCCTCCCCAAGTTGAGCCTTCAGATGAAACCTAAGAAGCAGCCAACACCCTGTGATTGGAGTCTTCTGAGAGACTCTGAGCCAGAGGACTCAGGTAATCCATGGCCTGACTCTGACCCACAGAAACCATGAGATAATAGATGTTTAGGTTTTAGGACTCTATGTTTGGGGCAATTTGTTACCTAGCAATAGATAAATAATACATATACCTTTCAACCCAGCAAAGTCATATGCATTTACTCAAGTATTACTTGTCCTTGGAGGTCTTCTGTGGTTTCCTGTCCTTGACTTTGGCTGGGCTGGGTAGCCCTCTTGAGTGCTGCCACAGTACCCTGTGTTTCTACCATCACAGTTCCAAACACACGACACTATAATTTCCTGGAAACTTGCCAACCTCTCCCTCTGAAATGTGAGTCCTTTGGACCCATGGACTATAACTCATTCATCTCTATAGCCCCTGAAACAAGCCCAGCCCTGACACTCAATAATACTAATACCTAACATTTATCGAGTATTTACTGTATGCCAAGCTAAATTTGCTTTTCAAACTTTATCTCACGGAAGTCTTCCAACCAAGCATTATTATGCCCATTTTACTGATGAAAACCCTGAGGTTCAGAAAGGTTGCCCAAGATGCTAATATATGGCACAGCTGGAACCTGAACCCAAGCAGTGTGGCTCCGGAGTTTCACTTACGTGTGGTAAGCGCTTGTTGACTGACTGACCAACTAGAGACCTGCTATGTGGCCATAGGATTAACAACAGACCCAACATTACTGGCCATTCATGTGTCTGCCACACAGAGGAGCGAGAGCCCCACAGAGCTTCAGAGATTAGTTGGGAGTAGCAAAGTCAAGACAGAGAGCAGCTGGGTTTGGATTTCCTGGAAAGCCTGGGCCAGAGGCCAAGACTGAATGCAAGGAGCAAAGTTGAGTGGCTGGGTTAGGTCAACAAGCCCATGGGGAGCTGCCCAGGGGTCAGTGTCCCTGAGCCAGACAAGGCCACAGCAGGGACCAGGGGCTGGGAGACAGCCATCCAGGAGACCAGGATCTCTGAAAGCTCATGAGTATTTATTCCTCCCATCAATTCCGATACTTGTTGAGCACCTACTATGTGTCAGATACTGTCTAGGATGGGAGATACAGCAATAAATGCATCAGACAAAATTCCTTGTCCCAGTTGAATTTATATTCTAGTGGGAGTGGAGAAACAGGCAGACAATTAAAATAAATATGTATATCCCAAAGTAGAAGGTTTTAAGTGCTATAGAAATAAAGCTAGAAAGTGGAGGTGGGGGCAGGGCATGAGGGGAGATGTGGATGCATTTAATGGGAAGATTATCTCACGTGGAAAATGTAAAGAGCTTGGGCAACAAATGTTAGTGCAATGATTCCCACCATGAGAAGGGCGAGAGTCTTAATTTGTCCCAACATTGGTTCAACAAGCTTTAAGGGGGATACCCTGTCTTTAGGATTCAGTATCAGGATTCAGTGACTCAAGCTCATGAGTATCAATCCTGGGTTGGTTCCAGTGGAAAAAGGATTTCCAAGCAATGTGGGGGCCTCTGGGGGGATATGGGCAGCCACAAATTTCAAGGAGGTCTTCTCTGTGGGCACAAATACCAGGGAGCAGATGCACAGAAAGAAAGTCTAGGGTTCCGCCTAAATCAGCAGGACACAAGCCAACAGCTGGGACTCTGTGTGATGGCAGATCCAGATGCCAGGCTCCAATCCCATCAGGCAGGAGGTGTGCTGGTCAAGAGAGCAGAGGCAGAAGCTGAGACATGGAAATGGACAGACTGAGGCAAGGAATGTCAACCTGGGGCCCACTAACAACATGAGTGACTCTGGCTGAGACCTCCAACAGCTGAGATGAGGCAACAAGAGCTCCAAGACAGTAAGTATACAGATGAAGGAAGCATGCCCCCAGGATTCCAACTGGGTCCATGTGACTCCAACCCATGCTCCCTCTATGAGGCCATGGGCCATGCAGCCTCCAGCCCACGTTCCTCATCTGTAAAATGGCTTCATTCACGCCTACCTCCCAAAGTTGCTGTGAGATTTCAACTAGAATCTACAAAGTCCTCGGCACAGGACCTGGACCACTGAGCAAGTGCTGGCAGGCAGTAGCAACAGACACAGCATCATCCGTCAGCCTTTCTGAGAAACCCTGCTCATGTCCTTGAGAAAAAAAAAATCAAGGCAGTAAGAAAGTGGGCATCCTTGGGAAGCCTTAGTTCCTTCTCCCCAAGAGGGAAGCCACTCCCTGGCTCCTGAGAGCTCACAGCTCTAACCAGACAGGTGCTTATTGGTGAGAATGAGGGCTGTGCACAAGCCAGGAGCATTTGTTCAAGAATTAAAAGTCAGCCCGGATGGCCCTGCTATTAAACTCCCTGTGGGTGAGCTGGGTTAACGGTGGGGCCTCTTGTGATAAGCCATTAATCTCCACGTGTAATGCAAGAGCTGTACAACTTACTTCAGCCCTAATCTCCCATGAGTTACAGCCTCTTCTGTGATTCATAAAACAAATCAATCACAGCTCCCGGGCTCTCATCTATTTATTACTGCTTTTTAAATGCTCAGAGAGGGAAAACCCAAAGGATGTTATTCATCCCTTCCCCAGCTCAGCCGACTTCCACAAGCTGCAGGAAAATGGACTCTATGCCCCTCCTCATGTCACAGACTAAGGTTAGTTGAATTCTGAGGCTTACAAGGAGCCGATGATTTTGCATCCATAGCATCTGAAGGAGGTACCTCTCACTTACCTTAGGGTCTGAGAGCATAGATCTGACTGGGTGGCAAGCCTGGTCATCACCAACTTATATCTGGAAGGCTTATCAATGGAGTGGATTTAAAGCACAGCCACAAATTCTTTGATGCTCCTCCCATTGAGAGGCAGATCTGTGCTCTCTCTCCTTGAATCTGGGTGGGCTTGTAACTGTTTCAATCAATAGGGTATGGCAGACATAATGCCATGTGACTTCCAAGGCTTCTCATGAAAGACCACGCAGTTTCCATCTCACCCTCTGGAACACTGCTGCATGTAAGGAATCATGCCCTAGTGGAAATATGCAGAACCAGCTGACTCCAGCTTCCAGCCATGCCTGCCAAGGTGCCAGACAACTGAATGAAGCCAATCATGGAACTGGACTCTCCAGTCCCTGCCATTCAAGTCACCTCCTGCTCTTTGTGTCTTCCCAGCTGAGGTCTCAGTCATCAGGAGGCAGCATCAAGCCGTCTTCGCTGTGCCCTCTCTGAATTCCCAATCCACAGAATCCCTGAGCATAATAAAATGGTTATTTTCTATATCACTGAGCTTGGGGTGGTTTGTTACACAGCACTCAGAACTGTAACAGTAAACCAGGAAGCATGGCCGTAGGTGGAAGACAGGGGAAGAACTCACTATGTGCCTGCTCACTGCCAGTCACTTTGCATATTTCATTGTTTCCAACAGTCCTTACCAAAATCCTACAAGGTGGGCACTATTGTCCCCTTCCTCCAATTAAAGCCTTCTAATAGTATTCTAATAGTAATTTTTAATAGTAAAAGTCCAAACTCCTTACGTTAGTCCAGCAGAGAGTATCCGACTTAAGCATGCATCAGAATCACCTGCAGGGCCCACTCTTAGAGTTCCTGACTCAGTCGGTCTGGGGTAGACTCAAGAACATGCATTTCTAACAAGTTCTCAGCTGGTGCTGATGCTGCTGATCCAGGGGCCACCTTTTGAGAATCACTGGCCTGGGGGATGCAGTAGATTTTGTCTTATGCTCCCCTTTTCCCAGTCTAACTCCTGCTCACCCTACCCAAGCCACAAAGACCCTCTCTGGGATCTAAAAACCACTAGACTGTTTCCTGCTTTCAGAGCCTTATTGCTCAGGATGTCCCTCAACCTGGCCCACTCTCCCAGTCCTAGACCCCTCCTCATCCTCCAGGGTTCTGGTTAGTGCTGTCTCCTAAAACAGCTCTTCCCTCTGCACCCCCTAAGGATGTCTCACCTCATTGCCTTCTATCACTGCTTGCCATCTGTTTACTTCTTAGCACCATCCAACATGCAGCAGGAATTTATGGCTCTGTTTATTTGTTGGGGTATCTCTGTGTACATGTGTGAGAGTTTCTATTTCCACCTTCAGAGTGTAGGCTTCTTCCATGCAGACTCTACCTTAATCACCACAGTAACCCTCCTGCACAGCTCAGTGTCTGTCACATGGTAGGTGCTGCGAAAATGCATGTTAAATAGTTGGATTGCTTTATTTCATTCTCATGATAACCCTGTGAGGAAGGGACCATTAAGCCCATTTTGCAGATGGGGAAACAGAGGTCCAAAGAGGTGAAGTCATGTGTCCAAGGTCAAACAGCTAGGTATTGAACCCAAGTCTGTGGACTCCAAAAGTCTTCACCAACACTCTCTGCATATCTTTGTGGGAGAATAGAGGAGCAGGGCTACTGAGGGGAAAAGGTCTGGATGAAGGTGCTGGAGAACACAAATGGGCAAGCTAAGGAGGCAGGAGGGTCAGCTGGCATAGAACCGGCCTCCCCGTGGAGTCAGGACGCCGCTGCCCTGGAGCACTGTGGAGTGGTTGCAATTCTGCCTTTAGACCTGATGGCATTTCCACCCCCACCCCACCAGACTCTCCTCTTCTGGTCTCTCATTGGTCTGGGCAGTAGGTGGAGCAGACCAGGACCCTGCGAATGGGCAAGGTTCAGGGCAAAGGTCACCAACACAGGGCAAAAATGGGGGGAGGGGCAGAACTAAGGCGGGCTGGGAACAGAACAGCACCACCAATTAAACCTGATTCCAAAAGCCAAGTTTCCACGGTCAAAGGTCTTAAGCTCTGTGGCACGGATTTCACTACCGGTTGTGCAATGACCACCCTGGGCTTGCGCCAGGGGGCTGTGGTCCGGGGGTCAAGGCCCCTCTGGGACTGCAACCCAGCCTCTTGCCCGCAGCCTCATGCTGTCTGGGCAGCAGTTGTGAAATGCAGGCATTCTCCTGGAGACCTTGGAGGGAGAAGACCTCCTACAGAGACTCCTGCAGGCAGAAGAGAGGGAGAGAAGGAGGTGTGGCCTCAGCCTCCGGCTCCCAGGTCTAAGCACCAGTCACACAGGCGCAGGAATAGCAGAAAGGGAGTACCAGGTGTGAGCTTCAGGGAGGATGAGGCCTTCCATAGGGGCCTGGTGAGAGAACGCGGTGATGGACAGCTGCACAGTTAACCCCCAGAGCACCCCAAGAGAGTAGATGCTCCCAGAAAGCGATGTATCTCTCATAAGTAGCCTGGAGATCCCTTTCTCCTTCTATAGACCAACTTAGAAGCCGGACCTGCTAACAAGGGCCCAGAGGCTCTGACCCAAAGGCAAAGAGAAGATTTGAAAAGACATTGATGATCCTCTGTGTGTGTGTGTGTGTGTGTGCCCATGTACAGGTGTACCTGTGTGCAGGTGCACATTCACAAAACAGGAGGAAGAGGAAGGAGAGGGTGGAGGATGGGACGAAAATTGCATCCATCCCAGTAGATGCCAAAAATGGTCACTAAGGAGCAAAGACTAGTTCAAATCTATCATGAATCTCTGGTTGATATTTATTGAACATTACCCTGGGCCAAGCATTGTTTTGGGCACTCGGGACACTAGGAAATGGCACAGACATGAGGCCCTGGCTTCATGAAGCTTACAGTGTGATGGGAAAAACAGGCGATAATGGATACTGATGAGTGAGACTCACAGAGGGAAGGAAGGAACAGTGCAGCATGAGAATGTCAACGGGAGGGCTCTTGCAGTCTGGGGCATCAGGGCAGCCTCCCTGAGGAATGAGGTTTGAGAGGACAATTGAAGGATGAGTAGAAATTAATTAGGAAAGTGGCCGGGATGCAGGACAGAGGGGTTAAGTTCTTCTGATGGAGAGCAGAGAGCATGAGAGAACAGGAGATGGCATGAGATGGAACCAAGACAAATTAGAAAGAGTCTTAAGGAAATAAAAGGAGTAATTATTACTCTAAAGCACACACTCAAACTGCTTTAACAAAATGTTGCCTTAATTATATCTACCTTAATGAACAGATAAAAAACAGTTTGTAATTAGTTCTGTAATTGGCTATGTGAAAACAGATGTGTCTTTGGGTTCTAAAGCATGTGGTCCTAGAGAGCTGTCACATCCTAGAGTCTGGTAGACATCTTTTCCTCATGGGTTCTGCAAAGGAAGACTTTATCCTAGCCTTCCCTGGATTGGAGATCAAAAAAAATTAAAAAGAGCATTTACTCTAGATGTGAGCAGCTCTGCATACGACAGAGAGACAGAGAATGGGGTTCAAATCCCACTCCTGTCCCTCACAAGCTCTGTGACCTTGGGAAATTTCTTTGCCCTCTCTAAGACTCATCTCTAAAATGGGACGGTAATAGTAGCTGCTTAATGGAGTTATGATGAGGACTATAGGAGCTCACACACACAAAGTGTGTAGCACAGTGACAGGCTCATAGAAAACATTCAGTAAATGCTGATGGCTACGTGGATCCATGCATGTTATAATTCGCTATTGCTGGCCTAACAAATTACTCTGAACCTAGGATCTTAATAATACATTTTTATTATCTTATAATTCTGTGGGTTAGAAGTCTGACTTGGGTCTCACAGGGGTGTAGTCCAGGTTCCTTCTAGTAGCTGCAGGACAGAATCTGTGTTCCTGCTTTTTCTAGCTTCTGGAGTCCCCCTCATTCTTTGACTGGTGGCCCTTTCTTCCATCTTCCAAGCCAGCAGTGTTGCCTCTCTCTGACAATTCTTCCCTGGCCACCTCTACCTCTGACCATAGCCAGGAAATGTTCTCCAATTTTAAGGACATACGTGATTAGATTGGACTCATCTGGATAATCCAGGATACTCTCTCCATCCCAAGGTCATGACCCTTAATCACAACTGGGAAGTACCTTTTGTCACATAAGGTACCAGATTCACAGGTTCCAGAAATTAGGACATGGGCAGCTTTAGAGGACCATTTTTCTGCCTATCACACAAGTATATATTACTTGCAATTTTTTTTGTAAAAAGTTAATGAGACGTTAGTCCTCATAACTACATACGTCGACTCTTCCCCTCCTCTTCTCTTCCTGTACCCTCTTCCAGTTTCTTGAATGTTTCTGCAAATGAGTTCCTCCCAATGTCAAGTATAAATCCATTGGACAGCTATTTTAAAACCTTGGGAGCTCCTAATTCCCCTTACTTTTGGAGGTTCCTGCATCATGAAAACCACATTAAAATATATCCACATCCTATACCGAATATAATTTCTATGTAACTATAGGAGTTGAGTTGGATTGAACTAATTTCCATAATGTTATGTTTGATATACATTTACTTAAACTCTCATTCTTATATTTTGCAGTTTTCTTTGCTTTTCCAGATCTGAGATATTTTCATAGATCCCTGAAAAGCTCATAAATCCATAAACACTGCACTTTAAGGACTCAGTCAATCAAAGGCCCCAAATGAAGGGGTATTCCTCTGAGGCAGGGTTGGTGGGAGCAAAAAAAAGAGCAGGAGAAAATGAGAGGGAAGAAGGAGAGAGAGAAGAAGGAAGGAAAAAAGGGAGGGAGGTTGGAAAGGAGGAAAGGAAGGAAGGAAAAAAGGACGGAAGGAAGGAAAGAAGGAGGGAGGAGGGAAAGAGGGAGGTAGGGAGGAAGGAAAGAAGAAAAAAAGGAAGAAAGGAAAAGAGGGAAGGAAGAAGGGAAGGAAGGAAGGAAAGGAAAAGAGGGCAGGAAGGAAGGAGGGAAGGAAGAAAGGAAAGGAGAGAAGGAAGGAGGGAGGGAGGGAGGGAAGAAGGAAGGAAGGAAACTTGGTTCCTTCTTAATGTTTTCTTAGTATGAAAACACAACAACCCCTTTCTCTTCCAGTGGCAGAATCCACAGATCGCCCGTGAGTACAAAAACTTCTTATTCCTGTCAAGTAATTCCATCGAGTCAGTTGTTTATTCATTTATTCAAAATATATTTCCTTTGCATCTATTAAGGGCCCATTCCCACACCATGCACTGGGAACATGATGAATTAGACCCGTCTCCACGTCAAAGATCTCCCAGTCCAGTTGGGAATAGTTATGAACACGAGTGGACGCACATCAGCTTTGCTTGGGAGCGAGACGGCCCAGTGTCTGGGAACCTATTGTCATAGAGAATGACTAGATTTTTTTTTTACCAGATCTTTAAGAGCCTTGAGAAAAATTCAGTTCTTTAGCTGACTCCTTTGCCATATTTTGGTATAATTTACATGCAGTGAAATGCATAGATTTTAATTTTAACTGAATATGCACACTTTCAATTTTAACCAAAACCCATAGAACTTCCCCATTGCCCCAGAAAGTTCCCCGTGCCCTTTACCAATAAATCCACCTTCCCCTAGAAGCCACCACTGCTCTGATTTCTTCCCCATTAGTTAGCTTTGCCTGTTCTAGAACTCCACATAAATGGAATCATCCAGATGAATGCTTTTGTGTCTGGCTCCTTTTCCTCAGCATGATTTTTTTTTTAAGACTCACACATGTTGTTGTGTGTATCACTGATCTATTTATTTTTATTGCTGAGTTGTATACCTCTGCATAAATAGACCATAGCTTTTCATCCATTCTCCTGTTGATGAATATTTGGGGCTATTTCCGGTTTCAGGCTATAGTGCTTAAGGCTGCTATGAACATTTTTTGTAAAAAGCTTTTTTTGGATACACATTTTCATGTCTTTCAGATAAATACCAAGACATGGAATTACGAGGTCATAGGGTAGACGCACATTTAACTCTTTAAAGTCAAATGATTTTCCAAGTTTTCAATATTTTTCCAAGTTCCCCACTAATCTACCATTTATCCTCCCACCTGGGAGCGTCCAGATGCTCCCCAGCCCGACCAACTTTCTGTCTTGTCTTTCTCATCTTTTTTGCTCTGCACATTCCGGAAACTCAGCTCAGGACCCTGTACTTTTTTTTTTATCTTAAATGGGAATGTTTAATCTAGACTGCAAAGAATGCTTCGCTGAGCCTCTGCACCCCTATGATTGTATTTAAAAGTGTGTGTATATTTTTGGGAGTCCATTTTTCTGAATGAAGGAACCACACTTTCAAAAACCAAAGAAGCACTACTCTAAGAAAGAGATTGACTTTGCAAAACAATTCTTAAGAAGCACGGGGCCTCACTAGATTCTAAGACGGGAACCAGACCCAGAATGCAACCCACAGCTACCTTTGCAGAGTGACTAGGGTGGTGGGAAGGAGAGTCAGCCCCTCCCAGCAGGAGCCTCTTTAAGGCTGATCTGAAACTTGCTCCTTTAGGACGAAGTCTTGCCAAGACTGCAGGTTGACAATGCGCCATCGCTTCTCGGAAAGTAAGAAAGAGCCCCTCCCCAGCCACACCCATGGGCATTCCTCCTCATAGTCTGGCTGCCCTACAAAGATAAACTATGACAAAACCATCCTTTCCCCAGAGAACCTCCAGCCCCCAAATTGTCTCCCCAGACAGCTTCAGTATCACCCCAGACCAACCAATGACTGAAATCCACAGATATCCCTTCATCTTCAAGGACCCCAAATATCCCCTCAAAATGGACCTTCTAAGACCTTAGAAGTCCTGTCTGGATAAAGATGCTTCTCCCTGCCATAAAAGTACCTAGTTCTGCCGTGTCCAATACTAGCCACATGTGGCTACTGAGTACTTGAAATGTGGCTGGTCCAAATTGAAGTGCGTTGAATGAAAAAAAAAAATAAAATATCATCAATAATTTTATATTGATTATGTATTGAAAAGATAATATTTTGGGATGATTGGGTTAAGTTGAATGCATTATTAAGATTAATTTGACTTAGGGGCAGCCCCATGGCCGAGTGGTTAAGTTGGCACACTCCGCTTCAGCGGCCCAGGATTTTCGCCAGTTCAGACCCTGGGGGTGGCCCTAGTACCGCTCTTCAAGCCATGCTGAGGTGGCGTCCCACATAGCAGAGCCAGAAGGACCTGCAACTAGAATATACAATTATGTACTGGGGGCTTCAGGAAGAAGAAGAAGGAAAATAAAATTAATTTCACCTGTTTCTTTTTTGAATATAGTTACTAGAAAATTTAAAATTGTATATATGGTTTGCATTATATTTCTGTTGTATACTCAGGTCTAGCTTATTCTGCTCCATATGAACATATTTCCTAAACCCAGGCCAGCTCCACATGGCCACATCACAGTAGACCGGACCCCCTGGGACCCCACGCTTGTAGGAACCTGGGCAGAACCTCCAATAGTCCTTAACACTGGGTCTAAAAGGGCTGACACCAGTCCCTGTGGCCTGGCCAGGTTCACAGGCCTGAGCTGGCTACTGCCTGTCCCCAGCCCCAGCCCAACCCTGAGCCCCAAAGAAGCCAGCAGCCTTGTGCCAAAATGACGAAGAGACGGCCACATTCAGTGATGCAGCATCCAGTGCTGAAACTAATCACTTAAGAGCCAGTGGCACCCAGGGAGGGTCACCAACCTGGCAAATTCCTGGGAAGCGGGACTTGCAGTTTTTAAAATCAAGACCATCCTAGGCAAACCGGAATGAGCTGGTCACCCTGCCCCCAGGTGTGCACACTAGACCTGATCCTCAGGGGCCCTGGAGCAGGCCAACCTTCCCACCCCCAAGCAAGCCCTGGGATGTGTGAGGATGTGCGGGGCACATATGAAAATTCCACCGCTGCAGCCCTCAGCTGCCACTGCTCCTCTAACCCAGGAGAACCAAAAGTCTCAAGCCACACTCCCTGAGGCAGGAGCAAGAGAAGAGGAGGCAGTCCTTTGGCTGTGCTGGGGATCACACTCCTTCTTCAACACCTCCTCTGAGCTGTCTGTGTGATAGATCATCAAGCGTCCCTGTGCTCCCTAGGGGCGGGGTCAGGGCTGGAGGCAGCCAGGCTCACTGTTTACTCCGCCAGCCTCCTCTCTGTGGGATAGGGGACCTGCTCACTCCCTCTCCTTCAGCTGGGTCATCAGCCCTAGGCTTTGCCCCCAGAAGGCACGGGTGGGGGCGTTTCTTGGGCTGAGGCCAAGGAAGGGGCTTTCTGGCTCCAGATTCGTTCACAGTCAGACAG
This sequence comes from Equus quagga, assembly GCF_021613505.1. Classification (NCBI taxonomy): domain Eukaryota; kingdom Metazoa; phylum Chordata; class Mammalia; order Perissodactyla; family Equidae; genus Equus; species Equus quagga. The sequence continues at coordinate 92,413,742 of NC_060278.1, forward strand.
TACTGACCTAGGGATCATCCGTCTCTGAGTCTCCTTTCAGCACATAACAGTGTCTTCAACTCTAAGTCACTCAAGGAGAGGACAGGAGGGGACAAAGACTCACCCACTCTTCTGCTTCTCTGTGGACTTGGAGACTAGCGAGGCTGACGTCCAGGTGAGGAGAACAAGCAGAGTTTCATTCATCCATTCAAATATTCACGGTGCACCAGGGATGTGCCAGGTACTGAGAAAGGTCCTGGAAACACAGTCCCTGCCCTCACGAGGCTTGCAGTCTAATAGGGGAAACAAATAATAAAGGATTCATTACAAAAATAAAAATAAAAAATGTGATGAGAGTTATGGACTCTTCTGCTACGGAAGGAGAAGACCTGGGTGCTGTGAGAACATATATCCAGGATCTAGCCCAGTCTGGGCAATCATGGAGGACTTTCCTGAGGAAGTGACTTTTATGTCAAGACCCAGAAATAAGCAAGAGTTAATGTACATTTAACTCTGTGCTCTTGATTCTCAAGGAGGGGGACTCAAGGAACAGGCAGCAAAGTCTGGACGGGTCCTCGCATTGCGGTGCTGGGTTAGACTTACTTCGTGGCTGACACACTCAGGCCTCAGTGCAGAGCCTAGGCCATCCCCAGTCAGGACTGATTCTAGGAACTGGGGTGAGAGTCCAGAGGAAGCCGGGGCCCCAGGCATGGCTGAGTAGAAAGTGGCCTCAGTAAAGAGCACAGAGCTCAGATTAAGACTTTGGGCTCTACGGTCCAACCAATCTGAATTTGAATTTTAGGATCACCCTCCACTATTCCTCGATCAGCTCTCTGAGTCTCAATTTCCTCGTCCGTAAAGTGAGGGTAAAATAGCCCCTATTTCATAAAGTTGTTGTGAGAATTTTAAAAGACGATACATGGGGAGAGCCAAGCATAGTGTACATAGTAAGAACTAGATAAAAAGTGAAATTTTTCTGCTTTAAATTATTAGTGCTCCAGTGGAAAAAAAAGATTCAAAGTGCTGTGGGAACTGACTGCCTCCTATCATTTATCTTACAGGAACAATTATTTAAAAGAAACTCTCAAACTGGCAAAATGCCACATTGTGTCTCACGGGAGAAATATTGGAACTGAGCCTCACAGGGTGGATATTTGACTTGCAAAGATCAAGGAGAGGTTTCCAGGCAGAGGAGGAGTGTGAAGAAAGGCACGAAGACCGAAATGGGTGGGGCACGTGTAGGAGCAGCCCCGGAGCGCCCGAGGGGAGAGGAGATGGGGGAGCACCCGGCTCAGGGGCTGGGCAGGGTGCCGCAGAAGGACTTGCAAGGCCAGGCTAAGTTTTGACATCATCCTACAGGCGATGGCCAGGCTAGTGGAGATTTTGGAGCTGGTCAATGATTTGTTGGGCTTTGCATAGGCAGAATGGAGATTGTCTGTGAAAGAAAAACACCACGCAAGGGATCAAGGAGGAGGCTGATATGAGCATCTGGAGCAAGAGTCGGCAAAGTTTCTATAAAAATCCCCATCACCAGCACACTCAGTGCTATTTTTTGGCCTCGTGCCTTGGCATACACTATTCTCTCTCCCTAGAATTCCAACAGATTTACCCTCCGAAATTAACCGAGTCATTCATTCATTCAACTAATATTTATGAAACACTTACTCTGTGTCAAGCCCATAATCCCCACTCTGCTGAAATTGATGGCCTAGTGCAAGAGTCAGCAAACTTTCTCTGTAAAGGGCTGGAGAGTAAATATTTTAGGTTTTGTGGGTCAAGGGTCTGTCTCTGTTGCAAATACTGGACTCTGCTGTCATAAAGCAAAGCTGCCCATAGACACTACGTAAATGAATGAGCCTGGTTATGTTTCAATAAAACTTTATTTATAAAAACAGGCAGTGGGCCACATTTGGCCCAAGGACTGGTTGACCCCAAAAGAAACATAATGTGAGACACAAACATGAGCCATTGCATATTTAAATTACATATGTAATTTAAAATTTTCTAGTAGGTTCATTTTAAAAAGTCAAAAGAAATGGGTAAAATTAATTTTAATAACATATTTTATTTAATCCGACATATCCAAAATATTACCGTTTTGACCTGCAATCAACATAAAAACTTATGAATGAGTTATTTCCCATTAGTTTTTTATACTAGATCTTTGAAATCCAGTGTGCATTTTACACTTACAGCGCCTCTCAATTCAGACTCCCCTGTTTCTAATGCTCAATAGCTACCTGCGGCTGGTGGCCACCATACTGGACAGCGCAGGTCTAACAGAAGTCGGAGAGGGGGTCGGGGGAGTCCTGGCTAGGGGGTGGCAAGGAGAGAGGACAGGGAACTATCTGACATCAACGCAGGGCGTGAATTCATTACAACCCAAATCCAGCTCGGCCACTTGCTTGTTGGTTAATTTCGGACATGGATCTTAACCAACCTAAGTTTAGATACTTTTAGGCCCAAAGTATCAAGTGAGGGGCCAGCCCGGTGACGCAGCGGCTAAGTGTGCAAGTTCTGCTTGGGTGGCCGGGGATTCGCCGGTTCGGATCCCGGGTGCGGACACGGCATCTCTCGTCAAGCCATGCTGTGGTAGGAGTCCCACATATAAAGCAGAGGAAGATGGGCACGGATGTTAGCTCAGGGCCAGTCTTCCTCAGCAAAAAGAGGAGGATTGGCAGCAGATATTAGCTCATGGCTAATTATCCTCAAAAAAAAAAGTATCAAGTGAGCGGTAGGCATCAGCCCCCGGGTTCCCAGCTAGTTCTATTATGTGGAGATTCCAGGATTCAGGATTTGCTGCCTGGGGTCCTCAACTTGGACTTTCTTTGCTAAAAAGCACCTTCCACATTACAATCATCTTGTGGAGATCTGGGCAAGGCTCTTCATGGCTAGCCACACCGCATACCCCTCCTGAGACCCAGGAGGATGCTTGTCTACTCCTGAGGGGCCAGGGGACATAAGGCGGGGAAGGAATAAGAGAACCACCCTCCCCAGCTCCCCACACACACACATGCGCGTACACACATGCACACACATGCACAAGCACATACAGGAATCCAGCTTCTCCCTCCCCAACACTGAGCAAGGAGTGACAGCTGTAATCTCTAGCCCGTCACAGAGCAGGACGTGGGAACAGAAATAGACTCCACCTGAGTCAGAGGATGAGTCAGAAAGTTCTGGAGAGCTTCAGAAGGGAGCAGCAGGAGGGGCCCTTGGTGGGGATGGGAGCCAGGCCCCCAGGGAGGGAGAGGGAGGATGGCTTGTTTCTTAGGCATGTAGCCGGGGAAGAACGTGCTGGAAGGAGTGGGGTCCACTGCCTTGGCTGATTTGTGCCCTAAAGAAGGGCCTGCAATGGGGGGTGCAAAATGCAGGGGCATTGGAAGGAAGGGCCTTTGGGGGTACCCAGTAGGGAAGGATGTAGACAGGGGTTTATGGAGCTACTCTGAGCACACAAGACCCCACCACACCTATGACTCTCTGCCCTCACTCCCAGACCCTCTTGCTGCCGTAGAAGCATGTCTTGAAGGTGACCCTACAAAGAGAATGGGATGCTGCTGATAACTCAGGCTGAGCCATGGAAACTGAGGAAGAGGCAATGTTGGCTGTCCTATTTGACCCAGGCGGGGCTAATGGGGGGGCTGGTTCCCCACGGCGGGGGCCCTGAGGGACCTACAGAGTGTAGATCCGTGTGGCCCAGTCTAATCCAGGTACCTGGTCAGTGCTGGGGACCCGCCATGCCACCACATGCGGACTCTCGGAGAGCTTGCCAAATCATCAGATCCAAGTGGCAGAACCAGGTGGGAGGAGAAGATGAAGACACCCTCAGGAACAGACAGGGGCCAATTTAGGGTAATGGGCATCAGGAGCCCAATACCAGGCCACCAACAAGGGGTGGGCATTGAGCGTCTTGACAGATATGGTGAGGCCTCTGGAGTGTCACCACAACATGGTGCTGGGTTTGATTTACCTCCTGGCTGACAATTCAGGAACTAGCCTGTCCCTAATCAGGAATGATTCCAGAACCTAGGACAGGGGGCCCTGAAGGAGGAACCCAGGGCCCCGGCCACTTGGTAGAGAAAGCCGAGGGGCCGAAGTGGCTCCTGCACCCCATTCCCAACATGCTGGTTCTGCTCACATCACTCCCATGAGTTCCTCATCTTGGTCTGGAGTCCCCCAAAGGCAGAGCCCGAGACAGGGACTTTGGTGCAGGGAGGTGATTTGGGAGGTGACCCCAGGAAGCACGAGTGAGGCAGCAGGAAGAGGGAACCAAGGAAAGAGGAGAAGCCCATGGAAGGGGACATTACTGAGACCATCACGGCACACGATGAAGCTTGAGTGCACCAGGACCTCTGAGAAGTGTGCAGAAGGCTTCCCAGAATTTTCCATCTGAAAAACAGGAGGCTGGAGCCTTTATCTACCAGTTTCCATCCCTTCCTGGTTGAAGACGGCCCCCAAGAGAGTTCATTTCCCACCTCCCTTGCCCCCTGTAGTTCTGGAAAAAGCCCTGGAGCAGAATGAGGACCACTGAGGAGCGCCCTGGAGGTGGGGATCTGGCAGGACTGTCCTGGAATCTGAGTGGACAGACACCTGAGGCACCGGCCACACCCTCCTATGCATCCTGCTGCACTTCAGATAAAATGCGAACTCCCTCCATGGCCCCAATGCCACTGTCTGGTCTGGCTCCTGCCTACTCTTCCAACCTCCTTTCCCTCTCCTCTCCCGCTCGCTCATCATGCCACAGCTGCCTGGACTCATGAACAGCCACACTGGTCCCCTCCCCCATCCCAGAAACACCCATGCCACAAGCCTTCGCCTTTGCTCTTCCCTCTGCGTGAAACTCCACGTACGTGGTGAGGTAGCCTACTCCTTCTCATCCTCAGGGCTCGGCACAAGCATCCCCTCCTTAGAGAGCTCTCCACTGTCCACCCTACCTGAACTCCCATTATTCTCTCGGAAATCCCAGTGGTGTGCTGGCAAATGTTTCCCAACCGACTCCAAGAAAACCAAAACCCTTGATTTGCTGTGTTGGCCAGTTGTCCAGCCGTAAAGGCTCTCCCCAGGGTCAGCGTCAAGCTAACAGCATGAGGTCACCGACGGTGGAGTTGGGAAGAGAAGCACAGCGATGCTCTGTTATAGGGTATTCTTACCAAATGGATACAAAACGAGTCAAGTTCAAGAGCATAGATAAGAATAAAATAATTAAGAAATGATGCATTTGATTCTTTTTATTTTAATATAATTATTTGTAAATTTATGTAATTTAATTTTTCACAGTGGCTGTGTTTAACAGCCAGCTCACAAAACTCCTGAATTTTTAACAGTTGCCTCTCGAGAATTGATATGAGTCAACTCCCAAACCGCTTGATCTGCCTGTGTTCTCTTCCTCCGTGCACCTTTTAAGATGTGTCATTATTTTTCTGTTTGCTTCACTCTCTTTATGCTCACCTTCTAGAATGTGGGTTCCAGGAGGGTGGGACTGATGCTATGACTGATTTATTTTCCGTTGTGTCCTCAGAGCCCAGCACAATGCCCAGCCCACAATAGAAATTCGGTAAATATTTGTTGAATGAATGTATCAATGCATGAATGAATTGGGCAAATGATGTCGATGGATGTCATCGGGTTGGGCATCTCTGCTGTGGACTGAAGAGGGAACACTCACCTCAAATGACCCACAGTGAATCCCACAGGGCTTGTTGGGGTGCTCCCAAAAGGGTGTGGGGAGCAGAACAAGCCCAGAGGTTCCAGGCGGGAGAAGCCAGGCTGTAGTAGGAGATGAGTCTGGAATCATTGCTGAAGGCTCTTGGGGTCTTCCAGGGATGGCCTCTGCTGGGGCTTTACCCCTCCCCACAGCTCAGCTGGCCCACGAGGGAGCAGGGCTCTGAGACACATCAGGAGCTAGCAGAGTTCTCCATCACGGGCCTCCATGTGGAGCTTTGCCTGGGAAAGCTGAGCAGGCCGGGTCTGCTCTGATATATCTAGGATCCCAGCCATTCACAACCCCCGTGCCAGCCGCACCCTCCATGTAGCCGGGGCAATGACCCCAAGTGGAAGAGCAAACTTGGCAGGCCTGTGCCCATGGGTGCTCCAGTGTGTGCCCCACCTTCTGCCAGCCCCTCCAGCCTGGGATCCCGCTGCCTTAACAGACAGAGGACTCCTGACCTCACCTGTCTGTCCAGGGCCCAGCACGGCACCTACACAGGGGAGATGGCAGAGGATGCTTGCAGCATGCATGAGGCAATGAGTAAAGCAGCTTCCCGGCAGAGCTAATGTGAATCAGAGGCCTTTCCCACCCAGGCCAGTCCCAGGCCTGGCACTGGGAAAGAGCAGAGCGATGCCAGGCCTGCTCTCCCCATAACTGCAATGCAGGGTGGTAGCTGAGAACCTGGCCCTAGAGTCAGCCAACCTCAGCCACAGCCCAGCTCTGCCATGCTCTAGCTTGGGCCTTTATTGCCTCATCTATAAAGCGGGCCTTCATTTCCTCATCTGCAAAATGGGAATAAATCCTTATAGCACTTACCTCATAAGGTTGCTAGGAGATTAAATGAAATGATGTAAGTACCGGGCTTGCAAATTTCCTGGAACAGTGAAAGGGCTGAATAGATTAATCTTCAATTTGTAAAGCACTTATGCAGCATTTTTTGTGTGCCAGAAACTATCCTAGGCACCTTATGAATATGGTCGTTTAACATCATATTCATGTTGAGGTTTTTAACACTGTGCTGTACTGTCTCCCACTGTGTTTCTTCTTTTTGTTTGGTTGGTTTGGTTTTGGTTTTTGCTATTATTGTTACTGTTACAGAATGAGTTTCTTGCTTTCTCTGGGCCTCAATATTCTTACCTGCAAAATGGGGCATTGGAGTAAATGGCCTCTAATCCAATGTCTCCATTGCTATCAAGCTCTGATGTCCCATGTCTTGGTTCACAGCAGCCATTCAGAACTTTCTAAGTCACCATGGGCAGAGTGGATTCCCACTGCAGGGACCTGACCCAGGAGACCAGCCTCTGTTGCCAAGAGAATACGAGCATTGTGGCCGCCTTGCTCAACGGCAAGCACTGTGGACCCAGGCAGCCACAATCTCACCACCTAGGCTATATGGTGCCAACTCAGCTCTCACCTTTCCATCTGTGAGGAAGATTCACCCTGAGATAACATCCATTGCCAATCCTCTTTTTTTTTTTGCTTGAGGAAGATTAGCCCTGAGCTAACATCTGTGCCAATCTTCCTCTACTTTGTATGTGGGATGCCTCCACAGCATGGCTGATGAGTGGAGTAGGTCCACATCTGGGATCCGCACCTGGGATCCAAACTTGTGAATCCCAGTTGCCAAAGTGGAGCACGCAGAACTCCAACCACTCGGCCACAGGGTGGCCCTGAGATCAGCCTTTTGAGATGAAGGTATCAACACTGCCAACTCCATTCTTCAGTAGATAAGTATTTATCGAGCACCACTGTGTACCAAGGGCTGAGCAATGCTTTGGGAACAAGGCAGGAAAAAAATTGGGAAGGTTGCTGCCATCATCAAGTTTAGTCTATTGGGAAGAACAGAAAATACACAAGTCAACAAAGAAATAAACAAGCAAATTTCAGAAAGAAGCATCAGGGCCTATGAAGAGTGAAAATCAGGCAAACAAGATGGAGAGTGGCTGGGAAGGTGGTCAAGGAGGGCCTCTCTGTGGAGGTGACTTATGAGCTGACACAGGAATGATGACCCCAAGCTTGGGATGCGCTGGAGAGGGGCTTGATCTGTTCAAGGAACAGATCTGGGTGGCTGGAGTTCAGGAAGCGAGGTGGAGCATGGCCACAGACCTCAGCAAGGCAGCAGGACAGATCAGAGAAAATCAGCATAAAAAGCTTCGATTTCCTTCTATTTGCCTGCACACAAGACCCACTACACCATTTGTGGGGCCCAGGACAAAATGGAAATGAAAGGCCCCTGTCCAAAAAGCATCAAGAGTTTCAAGATGGCAACAGCAGCACGGGCATGAAGCCCTCTGAGCACGAGGCCAGCCCTGTGTGTACAAAACTCTGCTGCCCTTAACAAAGTTTGCTTTAATTCGACAAATACGTGCTGAGGGCCTATAATAAGTCGGCCACTGGGAGTACGAAAAAGTGAGTGATCAAACAAAGAAAGCCACTTGGACAATTTTTCCATTAGATTTTCTCCACATGCAGACGAAGTTAGAGGATTGACCCAACTTCACGTATTTGATGGTGATCAGACCCACAAAGCTCCAGGCAGTTCACTGAATGGATTTGACTTGTCTCCTTAGTAACAATGAGAACACCTATTGCACGTCCGCCATGTGCCTGGCACATACATACGTTATTTCATTTAATTCCCCCACCATCACTCATCGACAAGAACCATGCAAGGAACGTAGAAGAGAAATCAAGCTTAAAGAAGAGAATTAACTTTTCCAAGTTCACATTGCTTACCTGTAAGTGGGAGAGCTGAGATTTGAACCCAGTTCTTATTGGACCCAGAGCCCTCGCTCCCCAGGTGCACAATCCTTACCCACGTATTCTGTGTGTTCAGGTAATTGTTCAAACAAAAGATCCAGGTGCAACCTTCAATAACCTTGGGAATAACTAATGTCTGTTGAGGGCTTATGTATGCCAAGCCCTATGCTAAGCTCTCACACAGATTTTATCCTTTTTTCCTATAAGCCACCCCTTTGTGCATATAGCACAACTTTCCCACTTTCCAGTGGCAAGACTGAGATTCAGAAAGGTTTAGTAACTTGTCCAAGGCCTCCCAGCCAATGAGCCATAGAGCTGGAGACCAAGGCAAGCTGTGCGCCCCAGGGTCTGGGTTCCCACCTCCGTCCTGCTCCTCTGCCTCTCCACTAGGGCCGTGCACAGTTTTCGCTGCTGTGGAACCCCTGGCCAGTTGGTCATTTTCTCACTGGAAAGATCAGAGCTCAGGGGTCCAGGGAGCCAAGCCCAGAGAGAAGGCCTGGGGCTTTGACCTGTGTCAACATCACGGCTGAAGATTGCTTCATGCCCGGCCCAAGAGGAACAGGAAAGTCTGACTTCTCCCCTAACCATGGGAAAGAGTTCCTTTTCTAAAAAAAGCGAGGCCAGAACCATGAGTGTGACATGTCAGGGCCTTTTCTGCCACAGCCTGTCCCTCTGTCTTGGCCTTTTGGCCAATGGAGAGGGCTATCTTGAAAGAGGAAGACCCACTCACTTTCGGCTTTCTGACTAAGGATCTGAGGGACTTCCCTAAAGAAAAGCGCCAGGCAGGAAGGTTCTGGGGCCAGGCGTGGCCTGGGAAGGCTTAGTCCCTGCTCTGTGGTGCAACCTGGCAGGGACCCTCCAGCCACGGCTCACAGCCTCACTCTGATATTGCCTAGAAGGAAGCACTGGAGAGATGTCAGGAGCCTCTGGAGGCCTCCGAGTGTGGCCACTTGCCCCCACACCAGACAATCCAGGCTGCCAGGGGAAACAGCTGGCAGGTTCTGGAGTCTGCGTCAGTCCCAATTCTTCTCTGGTATGCCAGACTTCCATGGCAGGCAGAAGTTGTGTCTGGGGGAATTCAGTAGGAATCCCACAACACCAGTCCATGATTGTGGGACCTGTGCATGTCCATGAACCACTTTGGGTTTCCTAATTCCAATCTTCCTGAATTAAAAGGTATAATCTGGATTAAGAAACAGTAAAAATAATAGAGAAACTATAGAGTACACGTCCACTAGGGGCTCTACAAAGGCTGACTTTTAGTATGAATCTCCTCCTTTTAAGGAAAAGGGGCTTTGAGAAGCTGCCTCAAATCATACAGCTGTAAGTGGTGGAACAGGGAGTCCAACTCGATCCTTCTAAACCCAAAGTCTACACCCATAACTACCAGAGTATAGTGCCTGGTGCCTAGTATCTACCTGGCATAGAGTAAGCTGAGAATCAAGAGGACTTCCTCCCTTATCAACCATCCCGCCCGGGGAACAGAACAGAAGCTATAGGATGGTTTCAAGCACCGTCCCCACGCACTCCCTGGGATCAGTAAGCTCTAGCTTCTGCACCGACCAAGCTTAATGTTCCAGAAGCCACCTCAGTCAACAGGCTGACCACACATGCCTGTCTGCACGATTGCCTGTTACCACTGATGTCATGTTCTACACATGGATATATATAATGTCATGTCATATATATAGAGATATATACATATAATGCTGAAATTTATAACACAATGCTGAAAAGGCCCCCTCGGAATCTAGCTCAACACTACTTCAGACAGCAGCATCAGGCAGAGCAGAACTGTGAAATTAAATCTACTTGCCATCCCTGGCGGAGGCAAACAGAACATCAGATAGAGTGATTGAAGCATTTTTTTCTGACGTACGCAAGCACGGGCTGCTATGAAAGAAGCGTAGCAGAGGCACGGAGAAAGAAGTGAAGAAGCCACACAGGCTGAGGGTGTCAGGGAGGGCTTCCTGGAGGAGTTAACATGGGTGCCGGATCTTGAAGGGTGAATAAGAGTTTCCATGTTAAAAAAAAAAAAAAATTGAGGCGTGGCACCAACAGAGACGGAGAGGTCTGAAGGGCAAGGTGGGATGTGGTTGATCACTTACATCCATATCTCTCCATTCATTCAAGGAAATTAATGAACTCCAAATAGATGCCAGACCCTGGGCTCGCTACCGAGAGAGGAAAGCTGATTTTAACAAGCAGAAGCTCCCAGTGTGACCCGAGAGCAGATCGTTGCTAAACAGTGTGGGAGGTGTGACAAGGGTGTTTCTGGTGGATGGGGGCAAGGAGAAGGGATTAAATCTGCTTTGCAAGTGGAAAAAGAGGATGGGATTTTGAGTTCCATTTTTGGAGCTAGAATACACAGGATTCTGTGGTTGATTATATTCCAGGGATGAGGGAAGGGGACAAATCTGGGAGACTCCTGGACCTCCAGCATGAGATGAAGATAAGGACAGGAGAGAAGGGAAATATGCTTGGGAAGTTAAAAACTAGTTCAGCTTTAGAATCAGCTGTCTAAATTGGTGAGTCTAGGAATCCTTTAGATTAGAAACTCTTTGAGGCCAGAATTAAGATTGCAGCTGTTTGAAGGCCCTGCGTCCCCATGTAGAGGCCCTAACACCAGTCGGGGTGTACGCTGGGTGCTCAGGGAGCACTTGATGCTTTCACCTGTCCCACCCACGCTGGACTCTGGCTCAGTCTTATTCTGCAGAGACATCCTGAGCATGGAAGGCCAGGTTCACAAACTCGCCTCCAGCCACACGCCACCCAAGCTGTGCCTCCAGAGCGCCAGTCCCAGAAGCTTCCCGGGCATCACAGAATGACATGAAACTGTTTCTCTTTTCAGAAACCGAAACGCTCCCAAGACTGAACATGCGAATGCTTCTGCAGCTATAATCTCGGCAAACATCTGCTACCTTTGTGTGGCAAACGCAGTCTCTCTAGAACAGTGCCCTTGATTTCAGGGAGAGACAAATCAGGCCACACGTTTGTGTTCTGAATGCATCTCATCACAGGAGGAAATTTTCAGCAGCTTGGAATTCTGAATGTATGAAAAATGGATTTTTTTTTCTAAAACAAAGTGTTCTCCATAAAAAATCAACAAGGTTCCTGATAGAGATGAAGCCAGTTCTCTCTCCTGCCCTTTCCCCTCTCCAACCTCATCTCTTTCTGGATTTTCTGAGGTCTTTCTTTCTGGTCTTTCTTATCTGAATTGCCACTTTGAGAGCTGAGGTGGCAGCTCTTCTGGCCTCGGAGGGTCTGGTCAGGGTCAGCAGTGGCCTGAGTTGCCTCTCCACATAGAGTGAGCTACAGAATGAGCCACGGGCTCTTCTTTCATGTTTCAAAGATGCCTCGGTAAATGATCAAAATGGAGAGATGTTGGCAATGCTGGAGGGCCTCTGAGAGGCAGCCCCTCACCTTCCCAGCCCAGTCCTAAGGGGTTGGTGGAACTGTGTCCCGCAAGCAGCAGGTGTGGAGAAATAAGCTCAGACACGAGCATCAGGCTGCCTTGGGTTCAACAACTCTCTTTGCTGCCTTCTAGCCAGGTGGCCCTGAGTGGGCACTTCAGCCTTGCGGGGTCTCAGGTTCACCATCGCTGAAGCACACCCTCCCAATGTCGGAAGCCAGCCAGTGACGGCGTGCACAGCGGACTTGCAAACAGCAAACCGACACATAGCTGTCAGGTGACCCACCGTCCTGGTTTGTCTGAGACTGAAGGCATGTGGGACTTTCAGAGTCAAAACTGGGAGAGTCCCGGACAAACCAGGACTGTTGGCCACCCTATGTGTCTTCAAATGTAGTACAACCCCATTGCGGTACTAAGGTCATCAAGGGTGTGAAATGAATTTTCTGGAGAAATGTGCTGATTCCTTAAAAAAATGACTAATTCCTTACACAAAATACTCTGGGAACTTTATGGCAGAGTTAATCAAGAGGCTTTCTTGTTCTACTTTAGTCCTCTATGAGCACCCCAGAATTCAGTCAAGCTTGTGGAATAGCGGCAACACACACCTTCCAGATTGCTTGTGGCTTTCCGTCTATTTCATAAATATCTGTACAACCTCACTTTTGCTGTCCAACAGGCCACCCAAAAGCTTAGTGGCTGAAAACAACAGTCCTTTCTTTGGCTCATGATTCTATGGAAAGCAACTTGGGCTGGCTCAGCTGGGCAGCTCTTCTTGGCTGGACTCACTCAGGGATCTTCAAACAGACGCTCCATCACATCTGCCTGGCTGGTCTAGGATGGCCTCAGTGGGATGGCTTATTTCAGCTCCATGCGGTCTCTCGGCATCCAGCAGGCTAGCCTTGTTCACATGATGGCTGGGCAGGGCTCGGAAAGAGCATCACAGCCCACAAGGCCTCCTGAGACCTAGACTCGGACCTGGCACGCCATCACTTCCACCAGTTCTCTTGGCCAAAGCGAATCACAGTCCAGTCCAGATTCAAGGGGTGGGGAGACAGACTCCATCTTTTGATGGCAGAAACTGCAAAGATACATTTCAAAGGGGTAAAGATATGGGGTGGCAGTCGGGGGGGCGAGGGGCGCAATTTACAGCATCCTTCTAATTTATTTTATAAAACATAGAAACATATAAAACATAGAAACAAGGGACTTCACTAACTATAATAATCTATTGTCACGTCGTTACCCAGCCATTCAAGCCAGAAACCTTGGAATTCTCCTAGCCTGTTCCTCATGCCCCCTCCATATCCAACCGCCACCAAGCCCTGCCACCTCTACATCCTAAACATCGCCCGTGTTGCCCTCTCCTCTCCATCCCTACACCCAGCTCTGTTCCTGGGGCTGGTCCTCACTCGCTGGGATTATGTCGGTAGACTCCTAATCCTGCTCCATTCTTCCAGCCTCACCATCTCTAGTCCACTCTCACTGCAGCCACAGTGGTCTTTCTAAAGTGTGCGTTTAAGCATGTCAGTCCTCTGTTCTAAAGCCTTCTTTAGCCCCTTACTGCTGCCAAATCCTATCTACCAAAGCCTTTCTACTCTCATCTCCGAAGATCTCTCCAGGCCAAAGAGCTATTCCAGCACCTGACCGTGTTCTGGGCATGGTGAGTTATTTGACTTTTCCTAAACAAATCACGCCTTTCCATGCTTTTGAAAATGTAGTTCAGTCTTCCAGGAACGTTTCTCAAAACGTAGATGTTTGTTACCAGATGGACCTAGACTGAAATCCCACATCTGTGCCCAGAGGAGTGTCCATTTGTACGTGTTTCTATCTCTGTTGTTGGGTCTTCCCAATGAGAACACAAATCATTGATTCACTGTTTTAGTCAGGGCTCCACAGAGAAACAGAACCAATAGGGTGTGTGAGTGTGTGTGTACACATATCTTGATATGTGCATATATACATATATGTCTATACATGTGTGTATATATATACACACACAGAGTGTTATTATAGGGAATTGACTCGTGATTATGGAGGCAGGCAAGGCCCAAGATCTGCAGGGTGAGTCAGCAAGCTGGAGACCCAGGAGAGGTGATGGTTTCATTCTAGTTCAAGTCCAAAGGCCTGAGAACCAGAAGAGCTAATGGTGTGGTTACCATTCAAAAGCCAGCAGGCTCAAGACCCGGGAAGAACCAATGTTTCAGTTTGAATCCGAAGGTAGGAAAAATCTCTACATCCCAGTCCAAAGGCCATCAGGCAGGAAATAATTCTGTTTTACTTGGGGGAAGGTCAGGCTTTTTGTTCTACTTAGGCCTTCAACTGATTAGACAAGGCTCATCCACTTTAGGGAGAGCAATCTGTTCTACTGGATCTACCAACTTAAATGTTAATGTCATCCAAAAATACCCTCACAGGAACAGTCAAAAGAATGTTTGACCAAATATCTGGGCACCCTATGGCCCAGTCAAGTTGACCCATAAAATTAACCATGACACTGGTCAATGCTTTAGTTGGTAAGAAAAAAAAAAAAGTGACGCAAAAAGATAGGAGAAATAAGACTTACAGATTGCGTAATGAACAGAAATACTGCATTCTCCCTTCTTAGTTTTGGAAAATACTCATGGTGGTAACTATGGTGAGCAATGGATGACAGAATTAATTACAGAGTCCTTCTGGGCATGGGACATTTGTCATCCATGTAAGCACACAGAAGAAAGGCTTCAGGGCCAATGACCACCACCACCTTGGTCCAGGCTTCAGTACCTCTCCCATGGACAATTGCAACATCCACCTCATGAACTCCTTACTTCTACTCCTGGCCTTCCAACAATCCATTTTTTACACGGCAGCCAGGGTGATCTTTTTAGGTGACAAATTAGAGCAGATCATTCCCCTGTTTTTAAACCTTCAGTCCCTTCCCAATGCACTTAGAACAAAATCCACTACAGCCTACATGATCCAGCCCCTGTGGCCTCCACAGTCTCATCTCCTGGCCCTCTCCCTCTTGCTTACTGAACTGGCACCCTGGCCTCCTTTCTACTCCTCAAACATACATCCTCAGGACATACACGTGGATGCTCCCACAGCCGGCCCCAATCACTAGGGGCACCCAGCCCTTTGCATGACTAGCTGGCTCATCCATCGTCTCCCCTCAGATGTCACTCCTCAGGGACACCTTCTCTAATGTCATTGAAAAGCACCTTGTTTACAAGTTTGTTTCTTTGATTGTTGCCTGTCTCCCCAGCTGGCGTGCAATCTCCATGAGAGCTGAGACCTTGTCAGTCTTCTTCTCTGTGTATCTCCAGTATCTGAAACAGTATACTGAATAAATTTGGTTAAACGAATCAGTAAACAGATGATTGATATTATTTAAAATTATCAAAAGAAATATGTATATTTATTTGGTCAAAATAAAGATAGGTGCCACCTCTGACCCAATGGAACCTTTCCTACTACCTCCATGCGGGTGAAATAAACTTCTTCCAGCCCCAGACTCAGAGATCTCCCTCAAGGACACATTGCCTTGGGGCTCACCTGAGAGTCCTTTCAAGCTGGCATTTCCTTTGATTTCCTTAACAGGGGTGATGAGTAGAACCAGGTTCACCTTTTTTGAGAGGACCACATTTTTTCACTCAAAAACCTCAATATGAAAGAAAAGCAACTCAAGTGCTTTGACTACGGCCTGATCAAACCTAACAACAACAGAGAAATTAAACTGAGTTTTAATGAGTTCCAGGATTGCTTCTCTAGAGGACTTCAAAGTAAAAGGAGCACACATACATCCAACTGCGTGCTAGCATCTACACTTGGGTGTCCCACAGGCTCTGAAGCTCATTGGGTCCAAAGTCAGGTTCATCATCTCCCTCCCTCCACCCACTCAACCTTGCCGTTTGTCAGAATCCTGGGTGTCCAGAGTGGGGCCACCATTCTTCCAACTGCCAAACCAGAAACCCGGAAGTCTCCATTGACAGCCCCCTTTGCCTCAATCCCTGCATCCTACTGCTATGACCTCCAAAGTCCACATTCTGCTCCCCGTCTCCACTACCTCCACTGAGTCCAAGCAAACACTCCTTCTCCCTCAACACCTGCATCCATCTCCCCACTGGTCTCCCCACCTCCACCCAAACACCCTTCGTTCTCCCATGGCAGCCAGACCATCTTTTCAAAAGATAAACCAAATTGTATCCCATAGCTTCTTTATCCCCTTCTATGGCTTCTCACTTTTCTTAGAATAGAGGCCAAATCCTTTCCTTAGCCTGCAAGGCCCCAGACAGTCAGCCACTGCCCACCCCTCCAGCCTGGCTCACGCACTGTGACCCTTCAACTTCGCCCTGTGGCTTTTGTTTAGTTCCAACTCTCCACAGAGACTTTGCACATGCCATTCCCGTTGTCTGGAACATTCTCCTGCTACCAACCACCTCTTATCCATTCTTTAGATCGCTGCTCAATTTTACTTCCTCAGGGAAATCTTCCTTATCATTCAGTCTGGGTCAAGCCCTCACAGAACTGTTTTTTTTCCTCCCAAGCACTTATAACTATGCATAATCACGGATTCATTCATGTGCCTACATGACTATCATCTCCATCTCCCGGCAAACTATAAACTCTGGAGGGAGGGAATTGATTCTTTTTGTCCTGCATTGTACCCCTAGTGCTCAGTATAGCACCCAGAAGAGAGTAGAGGCTCAAACCATTGGATTGATTGATTAATGAATCAATGAGGAATAGCTCTTTTAAGGAGTTGGGCCCACCCCCTATTAGCTGGCCGAGGTCCCATGATTAGCAGTCCTCATGGGAGATGGGAGAACCGGATGAGCCAGGAGTGAAAAGTAGAGGAAGAAATCCAAGAGTCATCGGAAGATTCAGAACCGTGTGCTGAAATCACCATCGTTTCCCTGTAAGTTGCCAGGGCTCATTGTCATTTACAGATTTCTGTACCAAGGAAATGCATATCTGACTCCCAGTCCCCCTAGATGGATAGCACATTTGTCCTCTCTCTTTGGGAATCTCAGGTTGTGTAGAACTTGGCAGAGAGTGGTGGGCAGCAAGGAGAGGGAAAATAGACTGGGTTTGCTGTTGTCACTATGCCAAAGAGAAGCGATCTGCTAACATCTAAAGGATGTTCCCAGCCACTCACTTTACTCATCATTCCTAAGAAAGAAAACACACACACACTCTCTCTCTCCCTCTTTCTCACTATGAGAAAGAAATGAAACCAACTTAAGATCTTTGGGTCAAATGGCCTTGAATTACCTATCAGTCAGCTGATGTACACTTTGCTGTCACCATGTACCAGGCATTCCGCTATGTGCTGGATCACAGCAGAGAACAATCCTTGGGCCCAGGGCCTGTCCTCATGGACCTACAGTGTGGTGGGGGCTGCGACTTTGAACAGGTGCCAACACCATGCTGCAATCAAAGCTGAGAGGGAAGTTCAGGGGCCTGGGCAGCACGGAGAGGGGACATCTGACTTGGCCTCAGAGGTCCGCAGAGACCTGCCAGAGGAACTGAGAGCAAAGCTGAACCGCAGTAACCCCTCGAAGCCTTGGCTTTCCCATACATAAAATGGAGACAATAAGTCTCACCTCCCAAGGTGGTTGAGAGCGATAAATATAAAATAACGAGAACACTGGCTGACATTTAGTGGGCACTCATTCTGCGGCAGCCACTGGGCTAAGCACATTTTGTGCAGTAGTTCATTAAATCTTCATCAAAACTCCAGAAAGTAGGTACAAATATTATCCCCATTTTACCAATGAGTAAACTGAGGTTTAGGGAGATTAGGACACCTACCCAAGTCTCTGGTGACCCAGGTCTGCCTGGCGCCATGTTTTGAGGAAGGGCACTCTGCTATCTCCCTAATGTGACCATGAAAAGCACTGAACCCAAAATAAACCATCAATGAATTTCGGTTCCCTTTCTCCCCTTCCCCTCTCCTCCTCTTTCCCCCAGAGAGGAAAAAACAGCACCAAAGATCCCAGAGTTGTGTGCCTTTAGCTGGTTTCTCTGGATCCCATGAAGACAGTTTATCTGTATAAATACAATCTTCAAAAGGACCTAGAAAGGGGAAACCAGAATATTGAGAATTATTTCCACCTCAAGAACAATAAACTAAATTCCTGAGTCCATTTGTGGCCTCAACTCTCACCCAGGGGAGGGCCTGGGTGGAAGCCTCGGAGCTCTGCTGCCCTGGGTCTGGAGGTCACTGAGTTTAAGGCCTGGTTGCCAACGAGTGCCAATGATGCAGTCCAAAAATTAGTCAAGCACCCAAGCTGCTTGGAGGCAGAGTTCCCCACGGTCTCCTGTGGCCTGTGTTCTAGAAGACGCAGCTCGAGTTGCTGTTGTGCTAGCCCCTCTGGAGGACTTGGCACTATCCCATACACTAAGCCATCACCCATGGACCTGGCCCTGTCTTCCCCTCCTTGCCCTGCACCCAGCTCTTTCACTGTATTTCAAGGTTTGACCTCAGAGAAGATGTATTCATTCACCTGTTTGAGTTATTCCTTCACTCATTACCAGGGGCCTCCTAGGTGCCAGACCTGCGTCCATGCATTTGTCAACTCCTCATTGTGCTGATATTATGAGTATGTTTGCAGATAAAACTGGAGGAGGAGACTTGACTTCTGGCCAGTTGCCACATCTCTCACTTGGCTGTGAGCGCGTACCACCAGCTGTCAGCCAGCCTCCTCCCTGCAGTTGATTCCAAAGCTGCAGAGGTCAGAGCCATGATACTCTGCTGCTGACATTGCCGGGATGGTGACCCTGCCTCCTCTGGCTCAGCTGAGCTGAGAACAATCAAGATCAACCCCTCAGGTCCATCCAAGGACCCCTGGGAAACGCTGCCCCTGCCAGGTAGGGGCTGAGCTTGCTCGTTCTCTTGCAATGGCAGCAAGACTTGGGAGTTACTGGGCCTTAGGAAGCCCTGGGCTCCTGAGCTACTTCTGAGAATCAGTCTTAAGCCATATTCCTTGTCCTGACCTACTTTCTCAGTTGGCCCAATGTTTTAGTTCCCAACAAAATAATCAAGTGCACAAGCTTTGGAGTCAGGCAAACTTGGGATCATAGCCTAGCTCTGTCACTTTCTAGCTTGGTGAGCTGGGGAAAATTTCTTCTTGTATCTAATCTGGAGTTTCCCCATCTATAAAAAAGGGATGGTAATAATAAGAGTTGCACCTATTTCATAGGGTTGGTTTGATGACTAAATGAGATAATGCACATAGAGGGTTTAATCCAAGTTTTCTCAACCTCAGCACTAATGACATTGCAGGTTAGATATTATTTGTTGTGTGTGGCATCCTGTGCATTGTAGACATTTAGCAGATTTCCTAGCCTCCACCTACCAGATGCCAGTAGCATACCTCCCCCTCAGTTGTGACAACTAAGAGTATCACCTGACATTGTCAAACTCCCCTGACATCACTCCTGCTTAACCTAGTGCCTGGAAAATATGCTCAATTAAAGTTAACCATTGTTATTACTGGCCACTCAAACCCAACCTGCTTGGATGGTCTCTGCCCCCTGTCCGGATCTTGCCAGCACCACCCCCCAAGAGTTAATGCTGATCCCCACTTTCTGTGTACCACCAGGACCCTGACTCAAGATACCTGAAATTATGTAACTGTCAACAGTTTGACAACGCCTAGAAATGTCTGCTATGACATATTGAACAGATAAGACCTTCCCCTGGGAATATCACAAACAAAAGAGAATTGAGGGGAGGAAAGAATCAAGAGGAGAGTTTCCTGAGGCAATCTGAGGCTAGAAAGAACATGGAAATCATTGTTGAGAGGGCTCGAGAGCTCTAGGAGGATGATACCATTCAACAAATGCAATAAGACATGAAAAGAAATAAAGATGATGATATACTATTAGTACTATCATGTGAGTCTCAGAACCCCTTGATTATAGATGTGTTCTGAATTAAAATACATCTATGGATATAAAAATGCCTCAGGACCAGCCAAGTGGCGTAGTGGTTAAGTTCAAGTACTCCACTTAGGTGGCCCGGGGTTCACTGCTGCAGATCCTGGGCACGGACCTACACACCACTCATCAAGCCATGCTGTGGTGGTATCCCACACAAAAGAACTAGAAGGACTGACAACTAGGATATACAACTGTGTACTGGGGCTTTGAGGAGAAAAAAAATGTGGGGGAAAGATTGGCCACAGATGTTAGCTCAGGGCCAATCTTCCTCGCCAAAAAAAAAGCATATTAAAAATGCCTAGTCCATGACCTGGCACACTGTAAGCCCTCAAGAGAAGTCATATAAAGCTGTCATTCAGTTTGATTTATTTTTTTGTCAGGGAGAAGGCTCAGTCAGACAACTGGCTCAATATCTTAGAATTTCTTAGTTGGGAGGGGTCATTGAGACAACCTGACCCAGCTCCTTAATTTTACAGCTGAAGACATTTTACATGGAGAGATCAGAAGTGGATTGTTCAGAGTCATACAGTGTGTAAATGGCAAAAACTAGAAGTGAATCCAGATTTTCCAGACTCTACAGGCGACTGCAATGCACATGGATACACATATCTATGCTAACTCGTCCTGAGCCTACCACTTAGGTGACCTAGGTATCAAACTCAGCAGCTGGAAGAGACATGAGCAGGTGCATTTGGACACCTTGGTCTTAGGCCATCCCCTACCCTCTGGACTTGGCACACCCCAAACTATCATCCTGCCCCATCTTGACTGTTCCTCTGTTCTCTTTGCCTCACTTCCAATCTTATGCCTCTGTCTTCTTCCTACTCTCCTACCCACAAAGCCTGTTCAAGTCTTATCAGTACCATCTGATCCCATGAGAGTAATCTGACTCCTCATTGTTTGGTTTAGTGTCTCCTCCCTGACAACAACTAGCTCATATTGAGCACTCACTGTGTGCTAAGAATTTATGTGCAATATCTGTCTGTAAATAAAAGTCATTACTATTATCTCCGTTTTACAGATAAAGAAACTAAGGCTCAGACAGCTTCATGAGTGGGAAAGGAGAGCAGAATGTTAACAAGATAGAATTAAAAGACTAACAGATTAAAGCACTAGCACATGATTGTCCTAGAGTAATAGGTGGAGATGGTTGAATTCCTGGAGAGAGTGAACTAGTTTAGTCTAAAGGCCAGAGGGAGGTGGCAGCTGGTGAATGCTTTCTGGGAAGAGAGCTGATCCCCCAAAATTGTGCTTTTTCTTCATGTCTGGTAAATGCAGATTGATTGAAAAGTAGGGTGAGAGCGATGCTGGGATTCCTGGTTGGTGGGATTCACAGCCAGGCAGCATCTCTCTGCTGCCTCCAACCCACCCAGAAGCCCACATACCACTCAGAAGCCAGGCCCATGCCATAGCCAGGCTCTCATTTGTCCTCACCAGGTCACCAGATCACAGGAGGAGTAGGGATTACGTCTCCACCTGTCTTGACACTGGACCTCTAGCTCCTGACCCATTTCTGACTAACGCATCTGTGCAGTCGTCCAAGTCTATGACCCACTTCCCACAGGGCTCCTCCCCAGACAAGCTTCCCTGTGGACCTTCTTTGTGCCCTGGAGTGCCTGCAGCCTGCAGGCACCAGCACCACCTGTTCTGGACAGCTCCACCCAGCCCAGCCCTCACCTGGGTGTTGTCCCGAACTCCACCTTCTCCTTTCCCTTCTCAGCCCAAGTCTTCCAGCTCTGTCCGCTCTAGCTCAGAAAGGTGTCTCTCTCACTTAGGTCTTTTTAACAGCTGCTTTCTCTGATCCAGTTTCCCCTCCTCTAATATACTCAAAAATACAAATCTGTTCATATCAGGTTGCTGCTTAAGTACCTGCTATGGATTCTCTTTTCCTCTAGGATAAAACCCAAGCCCACAGGCTGTTTGTCCCACCCTGAAGCTGAATCTATCAGACTAGAATTTTCTCTGCCAGATGAGTGTAGGGAAAATGGAGTTACATAAGCTAATCACTAAGATTTCCCAACATTTGGCCCTATGCAGGATAACCCTTAGATCTTAGAATCTTACATTCTAAAGGGAACTTAATCAACTCCCCACCACCACACACTCAATCTTTCCTTGACTGCTACCAATGACAGGGAGCTCACAACAATATGAGGCAGCCCATTGTGTTGTGTAAAAGATTTTCTTCTCATAGGGTTCTAGCATCTTACACTTGTAATACACCCAGAAGGTGGTGAGTTTCCCCCTACTGCAAACACCTTTCTGCAACAAACCTGCAAATAACCTGATTAATTCCCTTGAAATACTCACGCTTACATGGAATTGTGTTTTTAAACCCAAATGCAGGATTTTGCCTCTTTCTTTCCCAAACAAGTCTCTTCTACCATACAAAATATGTTTGGATTCTGAAGTGTCCATCGATATGATCCCCCAACTAGCCCTTTCCAATCAAATGTTTGACCCCTTGGCTAAGAGTGCAGGCTCTAGAGTCAGACCACCCAAGTTCAAATGTCATCTCTGCCACTTACAAGCTGTGGGACCCTGGCTGAGTGACTTCATTTCTCTGAGCCTCAGTTTCCCCATCTGCATAAGTGATACCTACCTCTTATAGCTATATGAAGATTAAGTAAGGTAATACATAAAGACTGCTAAGCATGGTGTCTGGTCTACATCAATGCTCAATAAATGTCATCTCATGATTATAATTAATATCTTTATCTATGATGTCAACGATGGTTTTCAAACACTTTTCCTAGAATCCTAATATTTAAAATAGATAAAAACAGTATTGCTCTGGTGGCAGCATAGGCAGGGTGTCCCAGAATCCCATTGCCTCTGTCTTTCCCTTCTTAATTCCCCTTCTTGGTAGCCCCAACAAGACCCCATTGGAACCTTAAGACTCTGCCCAGTCTAGTTTGAAAACTATTGATCAATTTCATTAATAAAATGCTCCACCAGAAAAGGCCCATGGCAGAGACATGTAGAATATATATTAGTTTCCTACTGCTTCTGTAACAAACTTAGCAGCTTAAGCAACACAAATTTATTATCTTAGAGTTCTATAGGTCAAAGATTCAAAACAGATCTCACTAGGCTGAAATCAAGGTGTGGGCAGGACAGCAAAGATCTGTTTCCTTGCTTTATCCAATTTCTAAAGGCCACCCACATTCCTTGGCTCATGGCCCCCTCCCTCCATCTTCAAAACCTGCAATGTAGCATCTCTGATCCTGCTTCCATCATCGTATCTCCTTCTCTGACGCTTTTGCTTCCTTCTTCCACTTTTAAGAACCCATGTGATTATATCGTTTCCTCCAGATAATCCAGAATAAGCCTTCTATTTTAAGGAGAGTTGATTAGCAGCCTTAATTCCATCTGCCACCTTAATTCCCCTTTGCCGTATAACCCAACATATTTAAATTTTCCAGGGATTAGGATGTGAACATCTTTGTGTGGGGCCATTATTCTTCCTGCCATAGCTTATCACTAGAGACCTCCTGGGAGACCAGCTTGGATAAATTACTCCGCCAATGCCCTTGCTGAGAGAAAGTCCGGGAAACTGAGCATGTGGCATCTTCAGTTTTATGGTGGAAGACAGGTTCCATGTCTCACCAAAGTTCATAAAGGAGATGATTCCCCCAAATTAGTCCAAATGGTGGGGAGATATTAAAAAATGGTAACAAATATCCACAGCGTCAATCTAGGAAGCTTATTTTTCAAAAGAGAAATAATAGTATTCTAGAATTACTAGATCTTACTGAAGCTGAATTGGCTCCAAACTGATTCCTACTTTATTCTCTAAATGCGCATAATCCCTCCACCATTTAAACAATCATTTCTAGTTCATTGCAGGAGACTGGACTTAAGCCCAGAATTTCTAGAACCCAGGTTTTGAAAATCAAGACAAGACCTGCCCACCCCCAGTCTCCTGGCGTCTCTCTCCCTCCGCACTTCTTCAGATGAGACTGACAAGGATTCCACAAAGACTTCTGCAAGTCCTTTCAAGACACCGGGCTGTAATTCACACGGGATTGGAGACTCGAATTAATTAAGAGCAGCGAGGTGTGCCTTTTGCCTTTCTCCTATCTTTAGTTTCAATCTCTCCAGATTAAAGGCTTTTGCCTTGATGAATTGAGCAGCGCTCTCACTTTCCTCGATAACTGTCCCTGTTGTACCACCATCGCCATGCAGTGGACTCTCCTTCCTTCTCCACCATCTATCTCCAAACAGCACAATAAAAACCCTCGTTTTTATTTTCAGTGGCGTTTCAAACTTGGCTCCTCTCACATATAGCCTTTCAGACATAGTTCTTATAAACATGGGTCATTTCCCCAGGCGTCTGGCTGTGCGCCCGTCTTAGCACTTGTGCTTTTAAAACCTAAACCCATCGGAGATGATGCTATGAAGGCACAGTCCTTTCTAGTTCACCCATATCGGGATTATACAATGGGAGGATCGTGGATGCTGGGCTCAGATTTGTAGAGACGCAAACTCCACCTACATCTCTCACTAGCAGTGTGAGCTCTATCTCTAAAATTATAACAGCTACTCGCACTCCCAGAGCTGCACAGCTGGGTATCTTTGTGGCAGACTCTTGTGAACATGCTTCTTTTGAATTTCTCTCAGGCATTTTCCCTCCAGTAAAGATAGTTTTGTCTGTTTGTCTGAACGCCTGCTATGGCATTGCTTAAAAACAGATGGACAGATATCCACCAAATTTGGAGAGCTCTTTGAGATTGTCCAACATAAAGTAGAGGCGATGCAGCATGCATAACATTCTCTTGGGGAGCCAAGGCATTTCAAAAGATGTGAAGTCATCCTCCAAAACAGAGTTGTCTCCAGGATATGTGGGGCCCTGAGCAAATTGTTTTTGTGGGACCCTGACAAATAACCAATTTAATTAAAATATATATTATAAAATTCATAAGCCCATATGAGGCACAGTGATTTATCCATGAGGACCTAGAATAATAGGTAAAGAAGAGATAATTACGTACTTGCTTATCGTCCAATAGACCATGAAGATTTTTTTCATAGGATGAAGGAATAATCTCTCTCTGTTCACGTCCAGGAAACATCTCATTGTGTTTTTTGTTGCCGGATGCCCATTTCTGGCTAGTTTTATGTCTCCCACCGTGAGGAAAAATGTAGCAATGCTGTGTTTACTCCCAATGCCCTGGCATTTCAGAACCTGCTTGTTTGGAAGCCATATAGAACTCTGTGCCTATGCAGTTCTCCAGAGCATTTTCATTGTTGGTTACGTTGTTACTCACAATGCTGCCTCGTCAGTCAAGCCACCTATGAATACTGTCTTTCAATGACTCAAAGGTCATTACTAAGCTTCATCGATGAAGACCACAAATGCAAGTCTTACCCAGAATATGTTACCCAGATATCTTACCCAGAATCTCACCAATATCTTACCCAGAAATGATCATTCATTTTCCAGCTATGTCAAATTTACCACTTGCAATTTTATAACCTACGCATGGAAAAATACGTCTTTCAATCATATCTGGAACTCCTTCAGCCATAATCACCACATTCTTGGAATGGGACCTCTCTCAGTGTTGACTGCCTTCCACTCACAGATAACTCAACGGGTAGCACAGATGAGGGGCCCACCGGAAAGGCAAGAAGAGTGGATCCCATTCATGCAAGAAATGTCTGGCCCTTGTCCACATGGCTTAAGACCAACCCAGGAGAGCACATCACACATCCATCAGATGCAAGAGAGGCCATCATGCGCAGGGCTCATTGTCATCTCAAAAAGCCTCAGTGTAGACAGGCATGACCTCCTCTGGAGGCTGTTCAGGAGATGAAGTAACCACCCTGGGTGCTGGTAGCAAGGGTTGCACAAAGGTAGGGGGAGAACGATAAGGCATGAGGCTTGAGAAGTCAATAGGGACACAGGTCAGCAAGGTCAAGTAGAAAAGTACTGGGAGGATGGGAAAACCAAGCAGCAAAGTCAAGGTGTGGAAAGACATAGAGCTTTGCAAACAGAAGGCACATCCAGGAAACATCAGATGGTCTCTTGTGGCTGACTTCATGTGGCAGGCTAGGAAATTTGAACTTTCTTCTAGAAGCCGTGAAGACCTCATGTAGTATCTCAAGCAGGAGAGAGACATGGCCAGATCGGGGGTTTGGGAAAGTGACTACAGTAGCAGAAGGAAAGTCAGCCTGGAAGAAGAGGAGACTGATGGGGGAGAAGCAAATAGGAGGAGGTTATTTTAATTATCCTGCAGGAGACAAAAAGAGTCCAAACCGAACCTGGGTGAGGAGTCGTCAGGTAGGAGAGAACAGGGCAGGCTCTAGACACGTTTCAGGGGCCAAGCAGGCAGGACGTGATGATTGTTGGAAGAGGAGTGAAGGTCAGGGAGGAGCCCTGGATGACTCCCAGGTTCTAGCCTCGGTGCCTGGGTGGAGAACGGTGTCATTCCTGAAACAGGGAATAGGGGAGGAGGAGCAAGTTGGGCAGGAAAGGAGATCAATTCAGGCTGGGGCTTGTCGAGTTATGGGAGCACAGGATATAGGAGAGGAGTTCTCAGAAGACAGGGAACACACTCAAATGTCAAGAGCGAAGTCTGGCCTGGAGAGGGTCTTGGTTTATTTGGAGACCATAGAGAAGATTCTGAAATGAGACGGGAACTCAGAACAGAATCTGGGAAACATTGAAATTTAGGGAATTGTGATGGAGTGAACATCAAGAGTTAAAATGCAGGACAGCCAGGGACAAAAGTCCATCTTCCAAGTGTTAGAAGCCATGCTGAGTTTGGCAGAGTTTTCATAGTGAACTATTCACATATACCCCGATACCCTCTTTTCTTTTCTTTCCTGAGTAAAAGCAGAATCTGCATCCTCATCACATTTACAAAATTCCTGTACAAAATCCTCTAGAGCCTAACCTGTTTGCCCTCTTGAGTCAACAAATATGAATGCAGCCAGTGGGCTTGCCAAAGACTGACTTCAGCAACATGGTAAGACAATGTCAATGGGCTAGTCATGACGGCCGATCAATGACGGTCACCGGCCTTGCAGGGGGTGAGTCCAGAGCCTTGAGCTTGGACCCCTTAGACAAATAATGGTAGAAGGCCCTTAGATTTAATCTTGTCTTCCTCATTTTCAGGTGGAGAAACCAAGGCCAAGAGATTGGAAGGTTTTTACTCAAGGTCAGTAGTAAAACCAGTTGACTGCATCACTGTGACATATTTTCTGAGGTAGGTTAGAAGGTCTTAGTGGGCAGAACATTTCCAAAGTTTCTCTACCAATGCGACCAGGTGCCACTGGCTTAGTTCAGAAACCAATGAGTCTGCAGTTCCTCCAGTGCATTCAGAAGCTCCTGGGACGAGGGCAATCCTGGTGAGACATGGGAGGGTGGAGAAAAGGTGAGAGTTATCACCCTCCATGGGGCTCCGTCGACAGTGGCTGCCACCTCTCCCTCCCTCCCTGAGGCCACTAGGATCTGCATTTGCCCTGGGCAGGGGCTTTGGGGTCACTTAAGGATCTCGAGAAGGGGACTCAAGGAGGGAATCCAAACCTGTTTTGCAAAAGTAACCTTCCTTGAAACTAGCCAGTGTAAGAATGCTCCTCCCTGAAAATAGCTGTCCCTGGTGGGCATTTTCACAGCTCACTCTCTGACATCCCTGTGTCTAGTCTTACCCTGCTTCAAGCCTTCCCCTGCACAGCTGCCAGAGGGATCTTTCTGAAGCAACTTTTTGATGATGTCACTGTTTGGGAACTCCCAGAGCACTCTCCCACCTATAAGCAGCTTGGCAGAGTATTCAAGACCCTATCCCCAGCCTTTCTGACCTCCAGTCTTTCCAGCCATCACTTCTCCCAGGTTTCCCAGAGTTCTGCCACTTTGGGGCAGTTCCCTAAACACACCAGAAATTTTTATGCCCCAGTGCCTTTGCACATGCTTCCTGGAATTGCATTTTCCTTGTTATCCATTAAAACAACTCCTAGTTATTCTTATTAATTTAAATATTTTGTATTTAGACTTTAAATTCCTTTAAAACAGTGACTGGCATCTTACCTTGCTCTCCCCAGCATATAGTTCAGGATTTGTCAACATGGTTGGAATGAATGCCTATGAGCCACTCAGACCCCTTACCAAGTCAAGAGGAAGAGGAAGGCTGAGAGTGTCTATGAATAATGCAGGATCACCCTCCACATGAGTGTGGGCCAGGGGGACAGTTAAAAGGGCTACCGTGAAATGCTGCGGTGACCGTGTTTCCACCCAGGAGGGGAATAATTATCAGATCAAACCTTACTCAGGAAGTAACTTTTCCTACCAGAGAAGTACTAGACTAGAACCATCCCTTCATTAATTCCTCATAACAATTCTAATCAGAGGTGGACCACAGGGAGTTTAGGAGCCCAGATGGATCATAGGTGTAGCCCCGGACACAGTGGGGAGAGGGAATGGGGTAGTCCATTGAATCAAAGCTAGGGCAGGCATTTTCCAGAGGGTATTAGAGGAAGCAAAGCTCCTTAGGAATATTTGGAAATACCACTGATACTCCGTAAGGTGAACTTTGGGCAAGAACATAAGTAGAAGCTGAGAATTTTCCGCAAACAAACAGTAACATGAACCCAGACATATGTGAGCAAAAAGAACAATGTAGCTTCATAAGGAAGTCAAAAGACATTCCTCCAAGAAAACCCAGATAGAATCCGTTCCCTTGGCTGTTCATAGCCTTGAGTTTTCGCCAGGTACACAGTGAGGGTGGAGTGGGGGCTTACACAGAATCCCATAGTATCGCAGGCATAGTTTTTTCTATGCTCTTGTCCTCAAGTTACCCATATAAGTTTCTCATTCTAGAATATGGGCTCAACATTCTCTACTAACATTTTTGTTGTCTTCATAAAGTCCTAAATTGCAGTCTCTTCAGTTACTACCTAAGGATGCCTGAGCTGGGTGTCTCCAACTGACATATGGAAGCATGATTCGGATGCCCACATGGGACATTCATTCGCTTAACAAGTATTTGTTGATCACCTACCTTGTGTCAGACACTGGGGATATAATAATAAACAAGAGATCTTATGCTCTGGGGGTTGACGGTCTAATGGGTGGGGGGATACTTACAATCCGTGCACTCTGTACTATGATGGAGCAGCAGAGGGGGCCACAGAAACACAGAGAAGAGGCGTTTGACCTAGACCCATTGGGTCAAGGAAGTCTTCTTGGAGGAATGATGCTAGTCCTGAAACATCCTGTTAGACAATATGAGAGGGAAATGGAAAGTGGAAGCATGTTTCAGGCAGAACCAGCTAGGGAACTGCATGTGGGGGTGCGCCTGCAGGTGAGAGAGGGCGTGGCCTATGAGGGGAACATGAGAAGAACAGGACAGGTCCAAGGGTGGACCCAGCCTGCTTCAGCCTGTCTACACATGTTACCGAGGAGGAAACCAGAAAGCTAGGGGCAGAGCCTAGGGCTGGCCTCCACCTGAAGCTTCATTTTCACTTTAGTTGGAGGCTTAGAGGTTCAGCTTCACCAAGGTCAAGGTGACCCTTGAAGCCCCAAGTCCAGCAGCTCAGAGCTCTCCCAGTTTCATCACACAAGGACGAGGGAGAGCAGAGTCTCGGCTATGAGTAGGGACCCACACTGTTCCTCTTCTTTGCCCTGCCTTACTTCTAGCACAGTAAAAGCTAGCAAGAGGGCTGCCATCTTGGACAAGACTGAATCCTGGGATGGGGGTGGGAGTGGGGGAGGGAGGGAGACCCAAATGGCTGCTCAGTTCAGACAGGGAAGCTGTTTGTCATCTCATGGCCCAAAGAAAGACAACTGGCAGCATCTCAGTCACATATTGTGGGCATATACATGGTCTGGGCCTGTGCAGGTGCCCAAAAGAGACGTTGGGGAAGGATTGTGTCTCTCGACAGCCACGAGTCATCTCCTCAGGGACGTGTGACATGTAGTCCCAGGACTGGGAAAAGGGAAAAGCTGCCTTAACAATAAAGTTTAGTTTACAAATATTTTGATGTTCACCAAGCACTCACAGTGCTCCAGGCTTCTGCTGGGTGCTTTAATGCCTGTCATGAGCTGGCTTCTCACAATAGCCCTACAGGACAGGCAAAACACCCTCCTACCTCAGATGGGGAAACTGAGGCCCAGTAAGGTGGAAGAAGCTTGCTCAAAATCCATCTCCTAAGTGACAGAAAGAACATTTGAACCCTGGCCTCCCGCTTCCTCTCACTCGCATCCCTGGATTGGCTCACGTGATCATCCCTGCAGCCCTGGTAAGGTTGGCAAAATTAACAGTTTTGGCTGAAGAAAGCGAGGCTCAGATAGGTAGCAGAAGGTACCGGAAACGTGTGTTTTGGCCTGGTAAGTTTGGACCAGTCAGCACATTTTCTGAGGCAGCTCCCCCCACCCCCGAGCATCACCTCCCATAATTTCATTCTGACCTTTTAATGAAAAATAAACATCCCTCCCACCTCCACCCTGATCACTAGGCCAGATCGGGCAATTACACGGTGTTGGTGTGGACGGGGGCTGCCTCTGAGAGCCTGGGTCAGAAACGAGGAATGAGGGCAGTGATGGAACCCAGCTGGCCCAGCTGAGTCTTCCCAGGCTCCCTTGGGTCCCAATCTGAAACCTGCCCGCCCTGCCCAGAACCACCTGTGCTGCCCAGGTGAGGACAATCCGCCAGCACACCCCTTGATCCTGGAACTAAGGATTTTACATGCTTTCCAACCAAACTCTAACACGAGGCCATACAGCCTAGTGGTTAAGGGCATAAGGACTAGAGTGACCCTAACCCTCACCATGCACTCACTCTGTGAGTTCGGACCAGCGGCTCTGTCTCTCAGAGCCTCAGTGTTGTCTTCCGCAAAATGGGTGATGGTAGCACCCAGTTCACAGGGTTAAATGAGATAAGCCATGTAAAGAGAGGGAATCAGGGCCAGGTATACGGCAAGAGTCTGGACCACTGATGTCTTCTCTTAAAAGACATCAGTGGTCCAACTGTGTTTCTACTTTTTATTGAAGAGTAATGAATGTATAGAAAAATGCACATATGATAAGCAGTGGTGTGGTTTTTATAAACTGAACACTTTCATGAAACCAGCACCCAAGCCAAGAACTAGTACATGTCCAGGATCCCAGAAGCCCCTCCTTCACCCCACCCCACCCCTTTCTGGTCACTACTGCCTTCCAAGAGTCACCCTCACCCTGCTTCTAGCCGCACAGATAGTTTTGCCTGTATTAAAGACGGCTATCTCAGTTTTGTCACTTAGTTAATATGTGCCAGCAACTGGGACAAGTCCTTGAAATGTATGATCTTATTTAGTCTTCACAACAGCCCCCTGATGTAAGTACACTCACACTATCCCCACGGTATAGATAAAGAAAGGGAGAGGATGCTAAAAAGGCTGCAAAAATGCTGAGAGCCCTGAGTCTAGCAAGACCACAGCACACACGGTCAAAATACGGACATCTATTGCATTTCTATACACTGGTAACAAACAATTCGGAACAGAAATTTAAAATACCATTTACAAAATATTTAGGGATAAATTTTAAAAGCATGAAATACTTAGGGATAAAATTAACAAAAATGTCCGAGAACTGTACGTTGAAAAGTACAAAGCATTGCTGAGAGAAAACAAAGACAAATAAGTGAGGAGATACATCGTGTTCATGGGTTAGAAGACTCAGCATTGTTAAAATGTAAATTTGCCTCATCTGACCTATAATTTCAATGCACTTCTAATCAAAATCCTAGCAGGTTTTTTTTTAAGAAATCGACAAACGGATTCTAAAATTTATGTGAAAATGCAGAGGACCTGGAAGAGCCAAAACAATTTTGAAAAAGAACATTTTGGAGGACTTACACGACCTGATTTCAAGACTTCCTATAAAGCTACCATGATCCAGATAGTGTAGTAACAGAGTAAGGATTGACACATAGATCGATGAGACACAACAGAGAGTCCAGAATAAACCCGCGTAAATGTGGTCAGTCGATTTTTAACAAATATACTAGGGTAATCCAATGAGAAAAGAATAGTCTTTTCCACAAATGATCCTGGGGCAACTGAACATGTCTGTGCAGAAAGAATAAATAAATAAAAAGAAGAATCTTGGCCCTTGCCTCACATCCCACATAAAACTAACTTAAAAATTGATCACAGACCTAACTGTAAAACTACAAAAGTTCTATAGAAAACAGAAGAAAATCACTGCAACATTGCGATAGGTAAATATTTCTTACATAGGACCTAAAACAATGACCCATTTAAAAAAGTGATCAATTACACTTCATCAAAATTAAAAACATCTTCTCTCTCTCTTTTTTTTTTTTTTTTTTTTTTGATGAGGAAGGTTGGCCCTGAGCTAATATCTGTTGCCAATCTTCCTGTTTTTGCTTGAGGAAGATCATCACTGAGCTAACATCTGTGCCAGCCTTCCTCTATTTTGCATGTGGGACACCACCACAGCATAGCTTGACGAGAGGTATGCAGGTCTGCGCCTGGGATCCGAATCCACCAACCCTGAGCCACCTAACTTAACCACCATGATACCAGGCTGGCCCTCAAAAAATGTCTTCTCCTTGAAAGGCACGTTTAAGATAACAAAAAGTAAGTTACATACTAGAAAAAATATTCGTAATACATATATCTGAAAAAGGACTTGTAGCCAATGTATTTAAAGAACTCTTGGTAATTTATAAGTAAACAGCCCCAATTTTTCAAATGGGCAAAACTTTTCACAAGAGAAGATACACAAATAGCTGATGTGGGGATCATTAGGCACCAGGGAATACAAGTTGAAAGCCAAATGAGATAACACGGCACACCAATTAGAGTGTCTACAATTCCAAAGCCTGACAACACCAAGTGTTGACAAGGAGGTGGAGCAGCAGGAACTCTCACACCCTGCCAGTGAGAATGTACAACAGTGCAATCACTTCGGAAAACAGTCGGGAGGTTTCTTAGAGAGTGAAACACACACTTACATACAACCCAGCAATCTCACTTCCAGTTATTGACCCAGGAG
Organism: Equus quagga; assembly: GCF_021613505.1. NCBI lineage: Eukaryota > Metazoa > Chordata > Mammalia > Perissodactyla > Equidae > Equus > Equus quagga. The sequence goes on from NC_060278.1 coordinate 92,446,529, forward strand.
AAGTGAAAACAGATGTTCCTGCAATGCTCTTGTATGAATGTCCAGAGCAACGAAGCGAAAACTAGAAACAACTCAAATTCCACCAACTGGTGAACAGACTCACGAGAGGTGGGACAGTCCATACAATGTCATCATATCAGAAATAAAAAAGAACAAAATACTGATACATGCCACGGCACGGACAGATCTCAAAAACACTTGCTGAGCAAAATGCCCCAGGACACAAAAGAATAAATACTGTATGGCTTTATTTATAAATTCTGAAAGGATAAATTGAATCTAAAGTGATAGAAAGTAGATCAGTGGTTGCCTGGAGCCAGAGGCAGGAGGCCGGGGTGACTGGCAAGAGGCACAAGGAAAGTTGTGGGGGTGATGGAAATGTCCTATATGTCGAAAGTAGTGGAAGTCAATGGGTATATTGATTTGTCAAAATTCATTGAAACGGACACTTAAAATGAGTGCATTTTATATATGATAGTTACGCCTTACTTACTAGTAAAATGATTCTTTTAAAACAAGCAAATCATGGAAGCTATGGGTTTTATTATTATTACTTACTATGTCCCCAAAACTATGCTAAGCCCTTTACGTATATCATCTCATTTAGTCCTCTCAGCAGCCATCTGATGTATATGCACTAACATTACCCCCATTTCATAGGGGAGAAAACAGAGGTTCGTAGAAGGATGTAGAATAACGTGGCCAAAGTGTCACTGCTGAGAATTGATCCAGGGTTAGAAGTCAGGCAGTGTCAGCCGGTATGCTCCCTTCTTTCAAAGCACACAGGAAGCCCAGCTGTACACATACATAATTCTCACTCAATAAATGGTTGTAACTGATATGGCTCTGCTGTAGTTATTTGCAAAAGTGATACTTGACCTCTACCCCTGGGAGTGGCAAGGTCACGCGCATGTGAGCATGTGAGGTGCCTCTAACTTGAAGGACAGCCCAGCCAGGGTCGGGGAGAGTGTTAGGACCCCAGATGGATGGACTGATTGGATCCCAGGCCTCAGCCAGCAGAGAACTGGGCAGGAAACTGAGGCAGAAGCTGAGTTGAAGGAAACGCACACACAGACTAAAGCTTGGGGGACAAGCATCGCAGCAACACACACACTGGGCCTGGGACCCCAGGGAACAAGAAAATCTTTAAACCCCACCCAGGGTGGGGCTGAGGTTCCCAATGCACTTCTCGTGCTGGTCAGCGTGGATCAAGGATTGGGCAGGGCTGGGCAGGGCAGAGTGGGATAGCCTGGAGCGCCCTGGCAGATCAGTGTCGTTGTCCCAACCCCAGCCAGTCTGAGACAGGTCACTCCTGGCAGAACGCAAAGCCTGCACACAGCTCCCTCTAACCTCAGATTGTCCCCTTGGTAACACCAGGAAAGCTTCTCTCTGGAAATTTCCCTGTTCCTCTGACTCTGCAGTTGTGGAAGGTGAGGTCACACCCTGTAGTCATGACTCTAGTCCTGAAACAATAATTCATCCTCTTCAATTTAAGATTGGTGGACAATGCTCACCGAGTGACGAGCCCGCCTCCCTCTAATCCTCACCCTGCTTCTCTCATGTTCTTTGCCTTCCTGGCTTTTGTCAGGTGCAATTGCATCAGGCTGGGGGGAGGGTTGTGGGTGTGCATGTTGGTCCCCAGCTGGGGAATTAAGAAATGGATGAGAGGGAGACAGAAACAAAAAGACTCCTTTCTTCAAAGCCTTGGGAGCTTCCTGAGGCCCCTTCTCAAGGGATTATCACTTATAAAGACAGTTCGTAGGGCTGCAAAATCCAGTGGTGTGGGCCCTAGTGGGGAGACTTCTGGCCCAGTGGAGGAGCTTTCTGAAAGCCCTCGCTTCAATTGTCCCCAAGTCAGCCACAGGCATGCCCTGTATGCACCCTCCATCAACAGGGTCTTCCTTGCCCTCCACTGGGACTCTAAGTCACGTTGGGTCCACGAGCGGAGGTCCATGCCACCCTCCAAATGTCATGAGAAACTGTCACCCAACGGCTGTCAACGCTTTCAAAGGATAAGACTGAAGAATTTTGCTAAGGACAGACTGTGAAGGACCACACTGGGAGCTGAAGCGACAGGACAATGCGGTGCTGTAGAAGCACACTGACCAGACAACATCAGAACTACGGTTTACGTAAAACGCCCCAACAGCCAGAGTCAGGAGCGACCAGGATGGGATGGGTGAGAGACGATGGGGTGAACCTGGGCATGAGCAGTGATGATGGAGGGGACAAGAGAGATTCATGGACTAGAAGTTTGCCATTTTTTGATGTGGCTATCCATCACCTTTTAAACAGCTTTTTGCAATTTGGGGAAAACATGACTTAATGAGCTCCTATCTCCAAGACGGAAGTCAGAACTGAAATAATTTCCAGACTCCCTTGCCACTATGCCACAAGCACATGACCAGCCTTCATCAGTTAGACATTCCAGTTGGGAAGTGGTCCGCGGAAGATTTGGCTCTGCTTGGAGCATGCTCTTACAGTTTTGCTGGTGTAGGAAACAACAAAGGCATTTAGCTTCCGGGGCAGCATGACTGCCAAGTCAAATTGCCAACCCAGAAGCAGCGCGGGTGCTGGTAACAGCGGGGGTTTGCAATAAAGTCAGGTTTCTGGTATCTAATATTCAGTGGCAGCTTCAGCAATGGCAGTGTCACCGTTAAGAAAGATTTGCAATGTGGCTTTGGGTATTCTTAGAAGCTTGGTCTCAAGCCAGTTTCTCCATCTTGCCTATCAGTTCTTGGATCTTCACAATGTATTGTGGGAGGTATGTATTCTTTCATTTGCAACTGAGAAGTGGGGATGATACCATTCTTAGACATTTAGGGGTAATATTAAAAGGATTTAGTGACGTAGTGGCCCAACATCTAGTAAAGTGACTGATACATAGCAGACACTCAGTAAATACTTGAAATTCTTATTGAGTGAATGGAAAGAAGAAAGGAAGGAAGAAAGGGAGGGAGGGACGAAGGAAGAAAGGAAGGAGCCTGTGGACAGAGATGCAATCAAAGCTTCCAGCTACAGAAGGAGCTGGGAAAAACCAGAAATCTTTCTGCTTTCAGTTCCACAGTTCCTGGACGGAAGGAAAGAAGGAAGGGAGGAAGAGAGGAGGGAACGAAGAAAAGGAGAGAGGGCGGGAAGAGGGGAGGAGGAAGGATAAACAGCATGCGTATAGTATGAGAGAGGAGAGAGAGTAGGATGGTCAACAGATTTCTGACTTGGACAGCTTTGTGGATGGCAGTGCCATCACTGAGACATGGAAGAGAGAAGATGGAACAGATTTAAGGAGAAGATGACGAGTCAAGCTTGGGAGTGTTCAGTGTGAGTTTCCTCTGGTACATCCAAGTACAGATTTTCAGCAGATAGTTGGATATTTGGATTCAGAGGTCAAGAGGAAGCTCAGGGCAGCCAATGATGATTGGAAGGTGACCAGGACAGAACAGTAAATGAGCATTGCAAGCAGAAGAAAGCCCCTAGAAAAAAGAGGAAATGGCAAAGGATGGAATTCTGAAAATTACCAGCATTTATACATGACTTGAGAAAGAGTTGCTCACAAAAGAGACTGAGGAAAACTGCCAGAAGGTCAGGAAAAAAACAGATCCTGCTCTAGAGAGCTGAGCCTGTGGACAGAGAAGCTATCAGCCTTCCAGCTGTGGAAGGACTTCGGCAAAAACAAGGTATCTTTCTGCTTCCAATTCCACAGTTCTTGGGCCAAAACTCTCACCTTCCCCGCCTCCTTGCTGTCAACAGTCATAGAAAGCGGACCTATTGATCCCTTGCAGACATTTGTAAATACCTGCTGTGGGCTTGGCTCTGTACAAGGCAATCTACGTTTGTTGTTTTTTTTATCCTCTCAATTGCACTGCGAGTGGACTGTTGTATTTGTCCCATTCACTTGATGAGGAAACTGAGGTTCAAAGAAGTAAGGTCACGCACCCAAATTCCCACAGGGGCCGCTATTAGAATGGTTCAGCAAGAGATTCTGAAGCTTTGAACCAGGGCAGAAGGAAGAAGCTTCAAAGAGAGCAGCCAGTTTGCATTACAGGAAACTGAGGCACAGAGCTGTTACTTGCCTGACATCACAGACCCAGTGACTGGATCTACTTCCAGGCTCGCTGCCTTCAGGATCCAATGGTGATGATGATGATGATGATGATGATGATGATGATGATGATGATGGTGACAGTAATGATAATAATAATTGTAAATGCCCAAACCGATGTGTTTCTTGCTTTATCTCAACCTTCATGGCAGCTCAGTGAGGTAGGGGTTATCGTAACCCGACTCTGACCATAGGTGCAATGGGGCTCAAATTACCACCATGAGCTATGAATACCCCTTCCACTGGGGCTTGGGGCTGGAGGGAGCATGCAGGATGGGACAGGGGGACAGGCTGCCCAGTATGGCAGATCCTGTTCCTCAGACCCAGAAGCAGCCTCAGGGAACAGACAGGCCAGCCCAGGCAAGGGAAACATTTTGCCCAGACAAACCACAAAAGTGTCTGGGTGGCTGCTGTCTCCTGCTGTCTCTGAGCTTGTAGCAGCTTGCACAGATCTTGGGCATGACATGAGCAGGGACTGGCCCTCCTGTCCCCAGTGCTGGTGGGGAAGCCGCCCTGTGTGCCATGCGGCTGATTTCTCCACGTCTGCCCAGACCCAAGACCTTGAAATGAGCCAGGCCTGAGTCTATAGGTTGGGGTGGTGGGTAGAAAAGGACCCTCAAATGGCAGACTCTGGAGGGGATTCCAATACCACTGTGGGGCTGTCTTTAGCCTTTTCTTAGTCTTTCCTCCAGAGCGAAGGCCTGCTGGGAAGTGATTGCCTTTCCTTTAAAGCCACATTTGAAACAATATTTCAATGATATTCTCAGCAAAGGTACTTGATTTGGTGGGAATCCCCAGCACCTAGTAAGAAGCCTGCTAAGCAGGCAAAATAACCATTTATCAAGCACTTACTATGTGATGGTTAAGGTGCCATAAACCTCACATTCCTATCTCCTTCAGTGTCGCTACAACCTGTGAAACAGGTTTGATCATCATCTCCATTTTACAGATGAGGAAACGGAGGCTCAGAGAGGTGAAGTGACTGGCTCAAGGTCACATAATTAAAACGTGGCAGAGCTAGAATGGGACTGGAGTCCATGCTCATAACTGTCCCACCACCTGCCTTGTTGGGCAAGTGAGTAGAAGTGTGTACGTATATTTGTGTCTGTATGCGTGCACACGTGGGCGTGTATGTGTGTAGAAGGGAAGCCTAATTTGCTGGAGACATCTGAGAATCTGGGGCTTGAGGCTTAATTCTGCCCTAGGAAGGCTGTGACCCTCAGGGTCCTTCATGGGTCGGAGCCTCTGTTTCCTCATCATTTTTTCCAAACACCCAGTTATGGGAAGAGAAAGACAAAAGGTGAGTCTGAAATTACAAAAATGAATGTAATAAAAATACAAAGCGTGCTTGAGTGTGCACAGAGACCTGCGTGCCCGCGTGTGTCTGGGAATGTGGCCGTTCCCCAGGCAAGTTGGTAAATGTGTGTGCACATGTATTTGCACACAAGCACTCCCGTCAGAATTCATGAGCGTTCTTCCTCTGCCTCTGCTTGTGCGCTGTGAGTCCCGGCGAGGTATCCAGAGCTCGCTCGTTATACCCATCTGCCCGCTGCACTTAGAAACCTTTCTTGCTGCCGAGATGACTGCTTCCTCGGGCCATTGAAGTCTGAGCCACGGTGGGAATGGAAGCTAAGGGCTAGTTCCAAACGAAAGCCACTGCCTGCATGCGTGCTCCGCCCCACACCCTGCCCATTTGCCTCCACTTGGGCCAAAAATGTCCCTTGGGACATTTCCCTTAGACTGAACAAGTGAGCCAGATGTGGCCCCCTAAGGAAAAGGGAACCATAGACAATGTGAAGGGAGCAGGGGAGAAGGTACGTGCTCCTGGTCTCATTTTACCCTCACAGCATCCTAAGTAAATGCACCCTCCACGAAGGTGGGGACCTGAGCTTGTCCACCTAGAGTGGACACTCCATAAATATACATTATGGGTCATCAACAACCCTTGAAGGTCACTTTTGTAAGCCCCATTTTACAGATGAGAGAACTGAGGTTCAGAAAGAGTAAGTAGCTTACACAGGGTCACGCAGCATGCACGCAACACAGACAACGTCCTGACCTTGTTCCATCCTACAGTAAAGTCTCTGCTTATTCCACTGTGTCTGAGAAGGTATTAATCTGAGGGCACCTGGTGAGGTCAAAGATGAGAGAGCTGAGGTTTCCCAAGCAGCCCTGATATGGAGTCTTAGCCAGGCGGACTAAGCAAGAGGTACCGTCTCAGCTTGAGACTGTGGCCAGGGAGGGCCGTGACTCGGAGACCAGCTGAGCAGTCTCTGAGGGGCCTGGCCCTGCCTGTGTACTCAGTGTCCTCATCATTAAACTGGTCTAGCATCCTGCGTCTCTCATTTTGCATCTCTCCACTCTTACCATTTCACTTGTCCCTACTCTGCCCCATTCCCAAAGTTCCTGTAATTTCTAAGGCTGAGCAGATGAGAGATGTCCTACCCTCTCCAAGTGAACTATTATTTTTCTAAGCAAGGGCAACTCTCTCCCCAAGAGGATCTCTGGAACCAGTATTTAAAATAAGAAATTTTCACCTCATTGTACACATGCGTGGAAGCATGTTATAGGTAAATACATTTGGAGGGACATCACATATGTAAATAGACACATGTACACACACACAAGCCCCAAAAGATTTGAGATTGACAGGCTGGAGGAGTGTTCCAGGTGGGAAGATCAGCACCTACAAGGTGTGGCCAGAGCGTGGGGTAGATTTTGGACAGGTGGTCCAAACGGAGATGAAGGCCTATTGAAAGCAGGTGGCGAGGCTGGAAAGGGAAACATGGGCCAAATCCTGAAGGGTCTGGGGAAGCCACCTGTGTAGTTTTCCGAACTGGGTGGCTCAAAACAACAGAAATGTATTCCCTTCCAGTTCTAGAGGCCAGAATCCAAAATCGATTTCCCCGGGCTGATATCAAGGTGTCTGCAGGACTGCGCTCCCTCTGGGGGCTCTAGATCTGTTCCCTGATTCTTCCAGCCCTGGCGGCTGCTGGCCTTGCTAGCTTTCAGCCACATCACTCCAGTATCTGCCTCCGTGGTCGCATTGCTTCTCCTCTTCCGTCTGTGTTCTCTTCTTCTGTCTGTGTGTGGTAAAATCGGGCTCCTATAAGGGTACATGTGATAGTATATAGAGCCCATCGGACTAACACAGGGTAATCTCCCCTTCTCAAGATCCTTGACTGAATCACATCTGCAAAGTCTCTTTTTCAAACAAAGGTAACATTTATAGGCTTTAGGGATTAAGACTAGATATCTTTGGGGCCATTTTTTAGCCTACCACACCTATAAGTAAGTTCATGCTTTATCCTGATGGCAATGGGGGCCATTGGAAGGTTTCAAGTGGTAGAGTGCCATGACGAGATTTTTTTTCTGAAATAAATGTGCACTTCTCTCCTATATCCTCTGGGAAGTCCAACTCCCCTCCCAGATTTCTGAAAAGTCCCAGAAACTTACAATCTTTGGTCACATCTGACTCCCTGTTCCCTTCACCTCCCCCCAAAAAAATCACTCATTCAAATCATTGACACGTGCTGATGACTTTACTGAAGGTTTGCAGTGTCAGAGGGACTTTACATTGTACAGTGCAAATGACTTTAAACTAAGTATTAAATACCTTGTTCTTATACGTCCGTGAGCCGCTCTGGTCACTAGGCATGTCTCACTGGCCACCTTCTTCTCCGACTTTAACCTCCTGCTGTGCTCCAGGCCCTGGCTCTCTCCACTCTCTTACCATTTCACTTGTCCCTGCTCTGCCCCATTCCCAAAGTTCCTGTAATTTCTAAGGCTGAGCAGATGAGAGATGTCCTACCCTCTCCAAGTGAACTATTATTTTTCTAAGCAAGGCCAACTCTCTCCCCAAGAGGATCTCTGGAACCAGTATTTAAAATAAGAAATTTTCACCTCATTGTACACATGCGTGGAAGCATGTTATAGGTAAACACATTTGGAGGGACATCACATATGTAAACAGACACATGTACACACGCACAAGCCCCAAAGGTTACAGCTCAGTTCCAACTTGAAAGAAGCATGTTCTAACGTCATCGCCACAACCAACCGACCCGTCTGATTTGAGCTGGGGTTGGCAGTAGGTAACTAGCATTTACCAGGATGGCCAGGTCTAGTGCTCCTCCACGGATCCCTACAGACTTCTTCACAGCAAGAGGCTCAGCTTTGGTGTAATTACCTGTGCCTTACATACCAGTTGCCCTGGTGTGATGTCAGTCCCTCACATTGTTTATTTTAATTAAAACAGAAATTGCAGGTCTTAGGTGCTTGTAATTATAGCCCATGAACTAAATTGACTAAGGCCCCAAATTAACCTTAAACACATCTACCTGGCTGGAGGTGTGAGTTTGGCCTTGACTGGTGCAAGGCGCTGCATCGGCTCTGAAAAGAGAACTGAGGAAGGGCTGGTAGAGACGGGGATGGGGCAGCCCCTCCAAAACAGCACACGGCAGCCTAGACCACAGAGTGGGTTTGATTTCATTTTCAAACATACCTATTAGCATGGGACACACCCAACAACTGTATATTGATAGCATCTGAAAGTCAATTAATGTAATACATCATATCACTAGAATAGGAAACAAAAGTCCCATGATCCTCTCAATAGATGCAGAAAAAATTTTTTCGACAAAATCCAACCCCCTTTCATGATAAAAACACTCAAAAAACGAGGCATAAAAGGGAACTTCCTCAACCTGATAAAGGGCGTCTATGAAAAACCTACAGCTAAGATCATACTTAATGAGAAAAGACTGGATGCTTTCCCCCTAAGATCAGGGGCAAGACAAGGAGGTCCACTCTCGCCACTTCTATGCAATATTGTACTGGAAGTTCCAGCCAGTGCAATCATGAAAGAAAAAGAAATAAAGGTATCCACATTGGAAAGAAAGAAGTATTCTCTATTCTTAGATGACATGATTTTATATATAAAAAATCCTAAAGAATCCACTAAAAAGCTATTAGAGCTAATAAATGAGTTCAGCAAGGTTGCAGGATACAAGATCAATATGCAAAAATCAGTCCTATTTCTATATATTTGTAATGAGCAATCCAAAAATAAAATTAAGAAAATTCTAGTTATAGTAACTTCATAAAAAGGTAAAATACTTAGGAATAAATTTAACAAAAGACATGCAAAACTTAGACTTTTAAAACTAGAAAAACACTGTTGAAAGAAATGAAAGAAGACTTATAAAATTGGAAAAATATTCCATGTTCATAGACTGGAAGATTTAATACTGTTAAGACGTCAATATTCCCCAAATTGACTAACAGACTCAAAGTAATTCCTACACAACCCCAGCTGGATTCTTTGTAGAAACTGACAAACTGGTTCTAAAATTGATATGTAATGCAAAGTTCTCAGAATAGCCAAAATTCTTGAAAAACAACCGAGTTGGAAGACTCATTCTTTCCAATTTCAAAACCTACTACAAAGCAATAGTAATCAAGGCAGAGGATACTGGCATAGGCTAGACATATAGACCAATGGAATAGAATTGAGGGTCCATAAATAAAACCATGTGCCTATGGCCAACTGATTTTTGACAATGGTCCCAAAACCATTCTGTGGAAAGAATACTCTTTTCACCAAATGTTGCTGAAACAACTGTATAGCTATATGCAAAAGAATGAAGTTGGAATGTTACCTCATACCGTGTACAAAAATTTTCAAAACAAATTAAAGGTTTAAATATGAGGGCTAAAGCTATAAAAAAAATCATAAAAGAAAACATAGTAGTCAATCTTCATAACCTTGGATTTGGCAATGGAATCTTATAAATGACACCAAAAGCACCAGCAGCAAAAGAAAAAATGCAGAGATGGAACCTAATCAAAATTAGAAACATTTGTGCTTCAAAAGCCACTATCATGAAAGTGGAAAGACAACCCACAGAAAGTGAAAATATTTGCAAACCATCTATCTGATAAGTTACTTGTACTAGAACACATAAAGAACTCTTACAACCCAATAATAAAAAGACAACCCAATTTAAAGATTAGGCAAAGGATCTGCATAGTCCATTCTCCAAAGAAGATATACAAATGGCCAATAAGCACATGAAAAGATGCTCAACATCGTGAGTCATCAGGGAAACGCAAATCAAAATCACAATAAGACACCACTTCATACCTACTAGGATAGCCTAGATATCCAAAAAAAGTGAGAAAATAAGCAAAGGTCAGGGTTGGAGCTGTGAAGAAATTGGAACCCTCAAACACTGCTGGTGGGAAGGGGAAATGGTAAAATCACTTTGGAAAACAGCCTGAAACTTCCTCAAAATACTAAACATAGAGTTACCATGTAACCCAGCAATTCCACTCCTAGATATCTAAGCAAGAGAAATAAACACATATGTCCACACAAAAAACTTTTACACAAATGTTTATAGCATAATTATTCATAATAGACAAATATCCATCAACTGATGATGAATAAACAAAGTGTGATATATGCATACAATGGAATATTATTCAGCCCTAAAAAAAGAGTGAAATACCCATACATGCCACAACAGGGATGAACTTTGAAAACATTATGGTAAGCAAAAGAAGCCAGTCACAAAAGACCACACATTATATCATTCCATTTATAGGTAATGGCCAGAAGAGGCTAATCTATAGAGACAGAATGTAGATTGGTGTTTGCCTAGGGCTGGGGCAGATGGGAGGATAAGTGAGTGATAGCTAAAGGGTGCTGGGCTCCTTTATGAGCTGATGAAAACATTGTAAAATTGACTATGATGATGGCTGCACAGATCTGTAAATATACCAAAAAACATTGAATTGCATACTTTAGATGGGTGAATTGTATGGGATGTGAATGATATCGCAATAAAGCTTTTTGTCTTTTTTACTGAGGAAAATTCACCCTGAGCTAACACCTGTTGCCAGCCTTCCTCTTTTTGTATGTGAGCCACCACCACAGCATGGCCACTGACAGACGCGTGGTGTAGGGCCACGCCCGGGAACCAAACCCAGGCTGCCTAAGCTGAGCACACCAAATTTAACCACTGGCCACAGGGGTGGGCCCTCAATAAAGCTATTTTGTTAAGTATTTTGAGTACCTACTATGTGTTAGGCACTATATCAAGTGCTGAGTGACCTGAGTGTCTCTTTTGTTTTTTAAATTATTCTTCTTCATTTTCAGAAAATGAAGAAAAATCGAAAGGAAGAAAATAGAAACCATCCCTAATTACACCATCCAGTGATTGCCACTATTTATACTTCATGCATTTTTCTCTGCCTTTTGCATGCAGAAGTCTCTTAATGTATTAGGTACCACTTCGAACATCTTAAGACATTTATATCAGAAACTCCTCATGCTTACCAACCAACTTAAGGAATAAACATTATCAATAAAATAAAACACCACCAACATGCATAACTATGCTGAGGAAATAATCAGACATTATCAAAGATGGCTGAGAATGCTCACCACAGCATCACCCTCAACAGAAAACAACTAGAAAAACACTGATTTCACAAAACTCTCTCAGAAAAGTTTTTTCTATCTTTGCAAATGTAAAAACAAAAATTGCGTCTTTCATTTTCAATGTAAATTTTTCAGTAATAATGAGAGATTTCCGCAGGCTTATTTATTGTTTTTTAGAGAAAATTTATTTTCCAATAGACTTCAGTGTTTAAAGCAGTTTTAGATTCACAGCAAAATTGAGCAGAATCTTGTCTTTTTATGTTTTAGCAAATTATATGTGCAAGTCTTAGATCATTTTTCTTTAGGTTTTTACTTTTTTTGTATTGATTTGAAAGATCTCTGTGTCTATTAAGGATACTAACCCTTTCTGCCATATTTAGTGCAAGTATTTCTCTACGTTTTACATTTTTCTTTTACAGTTGCATACGATATTTTTGAAACCATCGAAATTCTCTTTTTTAAGTGGCCTAATATATTATTTTTATCCTCTGGATTTCTTCCATTGCTCTTGGACTTAGAGTGTCTTTCATCACTTGAAAATCACCATCTAAAAACATTTCTAGTTTGAATACACACCATGCTAACTTTTTGTAATGTTGTGTTAAGTAAAATTTGTGTGTATCATAACCATCCAAAGCGAGAACTGCCTGCATTTTTAAAAATTAACTCTTTAATCCATCTATAATTTAATTTGGGTGATGATGTGAGCTAAAGCTCCAATTTTATTTCAGTCCAACGTTTATTGAAAAAACTCATCCTTTTCCAAATAATTAACGTTTCCTTTATCTTCTATTAAGCTCTTAGGTATTCTATGACATAATTCAAGGCTATCCTTTAGATTCCATGACATAGCATTCTAGTTGTCGCATAATACCATATTGTTTCAACAACTATATATATTTAAAATATATTTTAATGACGTTCTGACTTCTGTTTTCTTGGGGAGGAGAGTGTGTTTGTTTTGCTTTCTGTAATTCAGAATCACTTTGAAAATCAAAATTCCAAATGACGTGAAATGTACAAATTGCTGTGAGACTGACTAAAATCTGTGCAATATACAATTTTTCCAACTAGGTATATAATTGTCTTTCCATGCATTCTTTATACATATTTCTCAGTTAATGTGTACAGGTTTAGATTTTAATTTCTTCCAACATTTTATAATAAAAAGTTTCAGGTGTACAAAAAAGTTGAAAGAATTTTGTAGCAAACACTTGTATGGACTCTACCATTGACACTTGCTCACTTTATCACACATCTGTCTGTCTACCCATCCACCAATTCGTCTTGATTTTTTTGATGTACTTCAAATTAAATTACAAAGACCAGTGCACATCTCCCTAAATATTTTTCCTTTTTTTTTTTTTTTTTTTTTTTTTTTTTTTTTTTTTTTGCGGAAGATTAGCCCTGAGCTAACATCTGCAGCCAATCCTCCTCTTTTTTTTCTGAGGAAGCCTGGCCCTGAGCTCACATCCGTTCCCATCTTCCTCTGCTTTATATGTGGGACGCCTACCACAGCATGGCTTGCCAAGCGGTGCCATGTCTGCACCCAGGATCTGAACTGGTGAACCCCAGGCCGCCAAAGCGGAATGTGAGAACCTAACCGCCGTGCCACCGGCCAGCCCCTCCCTAAATATTTCAGAGTGCATATCATTAACTAGAGTTCAATATTTGTTTATAGATTTTTTTCCTTTTGAGACAAATTTATTTGCAATGAAACATGCAAATCTTAACTGTACATTTGCTGAGTTTTGACAAACCCATAAACCTATGTATCCAAGTCTCTATGAAGATATAAACATCGCACCATCCCAGAAAATTCTCTCATGCTCCTTCTCTGTCAATGTCCATCCTCTCCCCCCAAAGTCAGTCACTATTCTTGTTTTTTTCCACCACAAATTAGTTTTGCCTCTTTTAGAACTATGTACAAATGGAATCATACAGCATATACTCGTGTATACGTCTTCTTCCACATAACAAAATATTTTGAGATTCATCCATGGTTTTGCCTGTATCAGTAATTTGTTCCTTTTTATTGCTCAGTAGTATTTCATTGCACAAAAATACCACAATTTGTTCATCCATCCTCTTATTGGTGGATCCCTGGGCTGTTTCCAGGTTTTGACTCTTATTACTGATGTCCAGCTAGGGACCTTCTTGTACAAAGCTTTTTGTGGAAAAGTATTTTCAGTTTTCTTGGATAATTATCTGGGATTGAAAGTGCTAGGTCACAGAGTGGATATGTGCTTATATTTATGAAAAAAATGTCAGATTTTCCCAAACTTCCACTACCAGCATGTGAGAGTTCCAGTCGCTCCGCATTCTTGACAACATTTGGGATTTTCAGTCTTTTCCATTTTAGACCTTCTGAAGGGTGTGGAGAGGTATCACATTGTGATTTCAATTTGAATTTTCCTGTTGACTAAGATATTGAGCACTTTGCATGTGCTCATTGGCCATGTGTGTATCTTCTTTTGTGAAATGCCCATCCAATTATTTTGCCCATTTTTATTAGGTTTTTGTCCTTTGTTATTGAATTGTAGGAGTTCTTTACATATCCTGGATACCAGTACTTTGTCACATATCTGTTTTATTGATATTTTCTCTCAGCCTGTAGATTACCTACTTGGGTTCTTAACAGTGTCTGTTTGTAAGCAGATATTTTCAAACTTTGGTTAATTCTAACTTATCAGTTTCTTTTTCATGAGTCCTGCCTAAGAAAACTTTGTGTATCTCTAAGTCATGGAGATATTCTCCTATGTTTTCTAAGGAAAGCTTTATAATTTAATATATGATATGAAGTAAGAACTGAAGTCCTTTTTTCCCCCCCATATGAATAAGCAGCTATTCCAGCATCATTAGTTAAAAGACTTTCCTTTCTGCATTCAATTGCTTTGGTCCCTCTGTCAAAAATTAGTTGACCAATTGAGTCTGTCTCTGAGATTTGTGTTCTGTTCCATTAGTCAGCGTGTCAATATTTATACCAGTACCACAATCTTGACTACCATAGCTTTAAAATGGGTCTTGAAGTCAGATAGTCTAATTCTCCAACTCCACCCTTCCTCGTCAAGATTGCTTTTGATATTCTAGGGGCTTTGCATTTCTATATAAATGTTCGAGTCAGTTTATCAGTTTCTACAAACTGCCTTCTGGGACTTCTATTGTGATTGTGTTGAATCTATTGCTCAATTAAGGAAGAATTAACTTCTTAACAACACTGAGTCTTCCTATCCATAAATACCCATTGATTTTGGCCTTCTTTAATTACTCACAGCAATGTTTTATAGTTTTCAGCGTAGAGGTCTTATAAATATTCTGCTCAATTTAATCCTCAGTAATTCTTTTTTGATGTACTGCAAAAAGGTTTTTAAATTTCACCAAATATATTTTGCTAGTGTATCAACGCTAAAATTGATTTTTGTATATTAACCTCAAATCCCATGAGCTTGCCAAATTTATTTATTAGTTCTAGCAGTTGCTTGGTAAATTTCTTAGGATTCTTCACATAATCATAATACCTAAAAATATGTACAATTTTACCTCTTCCTTTCCTAACTGTATGCATTTTACTTGTTTTTGTTTGTTTGTTTCTGTTTTTTGCCTTTTTGCAATGACTACAATCTCAGTACATTGTTGAATAGAAACGGCAAGAGAGAGGACGTCTTTGCCTTGTTCTCGAACTTAGTGGAAAAGTGCTCAATAGCTCACTAGTAAGTATAATGTTTGCTATAGCTTTTTAATAAATAGCCTTTTTCAGACTGAGAAATTTCCCTTTTACTCCTAGCTTGCTGAGTTTTTTATCGTGAATAGATATCCATTTTTATCAAACACCTTTTCCCCTTGGTATATTTTTCTTCCTAATTCTGTAGATGTGGTGGATTACACTGTCAGATTTTCAAATGTTAAACCAACTTTGCATTTCAGGGATAAACTACTTGGTCATGATGTGTTATCCTTTTTGTATATTACTGGATTTGATTTGCTAATTTTTTTTAATTGGCACCTGAGCTAACATCTGTTGCCAATTTTGTCTTCTTCTTCTTCTTCTTCTCTGCAAAGACCTCCAGTACATAGTTGTATATTCTAGTTGTAGGTCCTTCTGGTTGTGCTATGTGGGACGCCGCCTCAGCATGGCTTGATGAGTGGTGCCATGTCCGTGCCCAGGATCTGAACCAGTGAAACACCAGGCCGCCAAAGCAGAGCAAGCGAACTTAACCACTCAGCCATGGGGCCAGCCCCTTGATTTGCTAATATTTTGTTAAGGATTTTTTAGCCTATGTTCATGCAGGATTTTAGTCAGTAACACTCTTTCTTTTCTTCTTTCTCTCTCTCTTTCTTTCTTCCTTTCTCTTTATGGAATGTCAGATTTTGGTATTATGGTTTCAGAACGGAGTATCATAAAACAAATAGAGAAGCATTTCCTCCTCTATTTTCTAAGAGAGTTTATGTAAGATTGGTGTTATTCTTTCCTTAAATACTGAAAGAATTCACCAGCGAAAATATGGAAGGCTGGAGTTTTCTCTGAGGGAAGATTTTTTTTAATTCTTTGACCCTACATTTAAATAGAGAATTTGGTATTTGCTTATTTGTGTGTTGGGGGAAGGGGTTTATTTTTAAATCTGTTATTCTTTTTTTTTTCCAGCCTTTTATCTAACAGAGCTCTGCTCTACTAAAGTGGGATCTTCTCCAACTTCCACCACCTTATTCTCTGACATTCAAAACCAACCGAATACATGAGAATCCACAGTCTCCACCAGACTCTGAGGCCCAATCCCTCTTTGTTTCTATCCTCATCTAACTTCTCCCGTGGCATCTATTCCTCCCAGAATCAGTGTAAGATGGCCCCAAAATTTCTACCTTACCATTTTATTAAAAAAAACGTAATCTACAAAAAAGTATATTGAGGATGGCAAGACATGGCTGACTCAAAAAGCAATACTCACAGACTTGAGAGATGGCCATGCAATTGTTTAATTGCTGCAGATGCTCTCTCTCTAAGCCAATGCAAAGAGGAGGACAGGGAAAGTGTCTCTACTTTTATGATGGTGGGGCTGTGCTGTTTCTATGTCTTCATTGGAGAGGTTAATTGGAAATCAAGAAAGGCTGTGCCAGGGGCAGCTCTAGCTAGCCAGATGCCATTTTAAACTGGAAGTTATCCAGCTGATTTCTTTGAGAACCTACAATGCTTTGCTCTCCAGACACACTGCTGGCTAGCACTGAGGAAGTGACTGGCACAGAGTACATTGAGCACGCAGTGGTGCATTTCTCCCTTCCTTCTGCTACATTCTGCCGAGTAATTGCCTAAATATATTCACCTGCCTTGATTGTTCCTTTGGGAAAAATGGTCAATGCATCCACAATTCAATTGAAAACCAGATAATCAAGCCCTTAACTACATTCAGAAATGAGAGATTCCCTTCAAGAATCAGAAAGGGTAGACAGCTACGGCCTCAGAGTTCCGGAGTCTTTAACTCAGCTGCACTCCTGGTTACTCCAAAGTTTTTATAAGATCCTGGAAAGACCAGGCCATCTGAACCCACTCAGTTCCCTCTGGTTCATGTGCCCCAACTACTGTCAAATTAAAACTTGAACGTAAGGAAGGAGAAGCATTTTCCTATAACTGCTACAAATGATATGCTTGTATCTGTGCACCTACCTGCTGACAAAGTGGTTTAGACGGGTGATTTCAAAATGATTTCAAAAAGATCAAAAATGAGGACCTAAGAAGGCCCCATCCTGAGGATCCTTGACAGCTAACAATGTTTTAGGGGTCCCATTAAATCAGTAAGTCCATTCATTCATTCATTCAATGAATTCAACACATACAAAGGTATGTGAATGAATTCTATGTCCCAGGTTTTGTTCCAAGTTCCTAGTTATGTGTCCAAGTCACAAAAATGGAATATAAGCTCCATGAGGACAGGGCTGTGCCTGTCTTCACCACCAGCACGCAGAATACAGCCTGGTACTTAGAAGATGTTCAATAAATACGGATTTGGTTCTTTGAATGAATGAATTGACTGGTTCAATTGAATGCCCAAAACAGAGGTCATCTGCAGCCACTTATTAAGCATCACATATGCTCCAATGGCACAGGTATCTACCCAAAGAAAATAAGCACCAATTTGCCTGAAAGACATATTTTCAATCAAAGCTATCAAAAAACCTAGAGAATACTGTCCGCTATTGAATCTATAGCATTGACAGATGGAATTCGGTAAGAGGAGAATCTACTTGATTTAGTCCATTCTTGGCCCCAGAATCCTGACTGAATTGATTAGGCCCAACTAATACAGGTATTCAAATACTGGTAACTCCCTCCAGTGTGTGTTTTTTCCACATCACCAATCAATTCCCTGACACCAGCTGGGTGTCCTACAATTCAACTCAGTGCTGACACTATCTACCCGTAGATAGCATCAGATCCCCCAGGTTGAGGGCTCAGTCCTACAAGACTGTCCTCCTCACTTCAGACGCCAATCTCAGGTCCAGGTTGTCACCTAGCTTCTGACCAGAGAAATATCCATCACAGGTTCCCAGGACCCTCCTCAGATTTGATTAATTTCCTAGTGCAGCTCATGGAACTCAGAGAAGCATTTTACTTCCTCGACTACTGGGGTAATATAAAAGGATATAACTCAGGAATAGCCAGATGGAAGAGATGCATAGGGCAAGGCATGAGGAAGGGACATGGAGCTCCCATGCCCTCTTCAGGTGTGCTACTCTCCCCAAATCTCCATGTGTTCACCAACCTGGAAACTCTCCAAACTCTGTCCTTATGGGGTTTTGTAGAGGCTTCATTACACAGGCACAGTTGACTAAATCATTGTCCATTGTCAAGTGATTCAACCCCCAGCCCCTCTCCCTTCCTCAGAGGTCAGGGGGGTGGGACTGAAAGTTCCAACCCTCTAATCACATGATTGGTTCCCCTGGAAACCAGCCCTCATCTTTAGGTGCTTTCCAAAAGTCACTTCATTAACATAAACTCAGAAGTGGTTGAAAGGGGCTTGTTATGAATATCAAGACACTTTTATCACTCTTATCACTTAGGAAATTCCAAGGATTTTAGGAGCTCTGTGCCGGAAACTGGGATGAAACCCAAACACATATTTCTTATCATAAATCACAATAGCACATTCCCTTTCCTCCTTTCCTGCCTCCTCTGAGTGAGTTTACTCTCTAGTTGTATTTGGATTCACAAAAAGGAGTCGGGAGATGAATCTAAGCAAAAGTTTGCCACAATTGATGGGAACCCAAGCCAGTTTTCCAGAATCACCAAGAAAATGACCTCCACCTTCTTCAGGTCCAGGGCTTTTTCCTGAAATGGTGCTTTCAAGCAGGAATAGTGAGACAACAATGAGGTTCCTTCAGTACTTAATTTATTTCCTCTTGTAAAACCACACCAACAGAAGAAACTAGTGTAAGCACTGTGAGAGCAAGTGCATCATCATATCCCAGTGCACTCAAAAAATCTGGAATAAATGAATGAGTGAATGAATGACACATATGAACTATACCCAAGACACAGGCTCAACGGTCCCTTATTAATCCACAGCTTGAGCCACTCTCCAAAGGTTTCAGTTCTTAACCTTGGAGTAAACTTTCCTAAGGCCCACTTCAGTTTTTCTCCCTGTCTTGGGGTCACCAGAGTCAAAACTGTACAGCTTCTCGCTCTTTACCAAGTCGGCAAGATATGATCCTCCTGTTCACCAAGTCGTGTGCATCTATTTCCTCCATCTCATTAACTCCATTTCCTCCAACTAAACACAACATTAAAAAAAAACTACAACACTTGTACTATATGCCCCTCCCTCTTGGTCGCAGTTGATTGGAACGAAATCAACATCACCCTCAAACCAGGCCAATCATGTCTGCCTCCCAGGAATGTAGAATTCCAGCACACTCTAGAATGGTCTCTGGAAGGGAGGAGATCCTGAGGAGCTTGAGGTCACCCAACATGTGGCCAAAGAAGCCAAGAAGGCTGGTCAGCAGAAAGAAGAAGGGAAGAGGCACGTACATTGAAGCAGAGACGAGAGACAGAAAGAGAGTGCTCCCTGGGTCCCAGAATGCTCCGTATCTTGTGCCAGTCCCTCCCTGAGGCCAGGCTGCATTCTGTAAAACAGCCCTGGGCCCTTGTAATCCATCCTCCAATCATGACAGCTTAAGCTAGGATAGGTGAGTTTCTGTCATTTGCAACTTAAGAACCCAAACAAAGATGGAAGAGTCTCATGGCGCCTGACTTCGACTGGCATCCTTGGTTCTTTCCAATGACTGACTGAGAGCTTCCTATATACTAGGCAATATGCTAAGCACTCTGTAGAATAAAAGTGCTATATAGTTGTAAACTATATCAGAACTGTCTTACACAGCCAAATAAAGTAGGCACTATGGCTATCATTCTTATTTTACAGAAGAGGCCCAGAGAAGCACAAGTGGCATCCAAAATTGTAGAGTTAGCAACTGGCAGGGAGAGATTAAAAAGCAGGTCTGTCTGATGCCTGAGACCACACTCAACCACTGAGCCACAGCACATTCATGTTCGCCCTTAGGAAAAGCACTGGGTAGCTGATAAGTTTGAGGAAAACTACCTGATGCCCTGAGTCTCTGCTTTTGGCAGCTGCTGAACTCCCTCTATGAGATGAGTTCTCTTCTTCCAGCACAGTGGAAAGCTCAGCAGGTCAATTCCAGAGGCCTGGCTGAGAGGACAGCACAGGGAGCATGGTGGGTCCCTGGCCCAGGGTAGTCCTTCAGGGTCACAGAACTACTCTTGAACCAGCAGTGGGGAATGGAATTGGATGACCAGACCTGCACTGGGCCAGAGAGGCATTTGGTTCAAACTTGGCGACGACAATCATCCAAGAGACACACTAGACACAGACTGTGTTCAAGGATGGGGAGAGAAGCCAGGTAACAAAGTTTTGTTGCCCCTGGATCTCCAAGAGACTTAGTAGAGGTATGATGTTGAGGGGATGAGGAGAAAAAGGCTTTCTCTGGAGGAACAGGAACATTCCGAGCGTGATGCTTATAGTCTAATGCCAGGGAGGAAACTAATGGTCAAAAGGCCCAAATAGCTTAGTCCTTTGAAGAACAGCTAACCCAGCTATTAGAGTTGCTAACATCAAAGCAAAGATGACATTTCCAGCAATGATATTCCCAAGCAGACTTGCTGAATTATTCTAAATTGCTCACAATGATTGTGTACCATCCGAAAAAAAACAACACCCTTTTTTATTGATGTGCAAAAAGGAAAGGATTATCTACACCTGTGATGTCTAACATGGTAACTACGTGTGTCTATTAAGCACCTAAAATGTACCTAATCTGAATTGATATGTGCTGTAAGCAATAAAATACCAGATTCCAAAGACTTAGTGTGAAAAAAGGAATGTAAAATATTTTAGTAATTACGTCTCATACAGATTGCATGTTAAAATTATCATTTAGTAGGTTAAATATATTGTTAAAATTAATTTCACCTCTTTTTCTTACTTTTTTAATGTTGCTGCTAGAAAATTTAAAATTACATATCCAATCCGCAGTATATTTCTATTCAACAGTTCTGCCCTAGACAATTAAAATGCAGCATCGTGGGGGAAGTTCTTAAGCATGTGTATTAGTTTATTAAGGCTGCCATAACTGAGTACGCAGACTGGGTGCCTTAAACACAGAAATTTATTTTCTCACAATTGTAGACGCTAGAAATCCAAGATCAAGGTGTCAACAGATCTGGTTCCTTCTGCGGCCTCTCTTTTTGGCCTGTCGCTGGTTGTCTTCTCCCTGTGTCCTCACGCGGTCTTCCCTCTGCGTGTCTCTGGTCCTAATCTCCTCTTCTTATAAGGCCATCAGTCATATTGGATGAGGGCCCATCCCAATGGCCTCATTTTAACTTGATTACCTCTTTAAAGGCCCTACCTCCAAATACAGTCACATTTTGAGGTACTAGGGGGTTAGGACTTTAACGTACGAATTTGGAGAGGACACAGTTGAGCCCATAACAGTATGACACTGTCCTGGGCTTGAAACTTGTGTTCAGTATTTACTAGTTATATGGTATTCATCAAGGGGTTTCCCCTCTCTTTAGCTGAAATTTCTTACCTTTAAAATGGATCATTCATTCATTTCACAAATGTTCTTCGAGTTCTTCCTGTGTAATGAATACCGTGCTGGAAACTTGATAAATTTCAATACAACTTGAATACACCAGACCAAAGGATTCTGATGGAGAAAAAAAAAAACAAGTTAAAGAGACAATAACTTGTGATCATCCAGTGGTTGGAGAAGCAGAGGGGAGAGGGTTGTGAGGGTACCAAGGAGGTGTCTGACCCCACCTGAGCACTGGAGGAAGACGTCCCCAGGGAATGTGATATTTAAATTGAGATCTGAAAGAGGAGGAGTTAGCCAGGTACAAATGGGATGGAAGTGTGTATTCCTGTGCAAAAATCCCAGAGATGAGGGACAGGTGGCCTATCCTTAGAGAGTTGGGGGTCAGCTGGGGCCAGAGCATAAAGCTTCTGTTGATGAATTTGGGCCTTATCCCAAGAACAATAGGGAGCCATTGAAGATTCTAAGTAGGGGAGTGACACAGTCTGGTTTATGAGCTCCTCCTGGGTGGAGATGTATTGGAGGAGAAGTAATACGTAAGCAAGAGGCCAATTAGAAGCCACTGCAAAGAGCCAGGGGCCTGGACAGCAGCAGGGGCAGAGCAATGGAGAAAAGTGGATGAACTAAGGCAGATATTCTTCCCATAAATGCTTGCTGAGACTCTTCCATTTGCCAGATGCTGTGCTAAGCCCCAGGAGTTCTGCAGAGAACAAGACAGATAAGGTTCCCACTTTTACAAGTGTACAATTTAGTGGGGTCCACAGACAGCATCCAAATAACCACACAAATGCCATGAAAGAAATATAAAGGGTGACATGGCCTATTTAACAGGGTAACCCTACTGGAATTGGGGAACAAGGTGTGAGTGAGCTGAAATCCATAAAACGCAGGGGTTAGTTTTGCAGAAATAGGCAAGGGCATAGCATGTGCCAGAGCCCTGAGGTTGAAGGCACCATGAAGGGTTCTCAGAATGGAAAGGTCGGTGCAGCTAGAGTACAGCATGATATTAGGGAGATAGAATCATTGGGATCTGGGGGCTGATTAGACGTGGAAGGAAGGGAGAGAGTGATCCAGGATGATATCAGATTACCAGCTTGGGTGACCAGGAGGATGGTGGTGCCATGTACTGGAAAGAAGACCCAGGAAGAGGAGTAGGTTAGGAGGGTAAGGGAGCAGGATGGGGTTAGTTGGAGACATGTTGACTTGAGGTGACTGTGAGAGATTGACTAGAGCCTCGTAGCTAGACAGCTGTGAAAATTAACTAAATCTCTGTGCAAGGGTCTGGGACGTAGTATGTGTTCAATAAATGGTAGCAACAAGTATTGTTCTTTGCATTATGAATCGGATGTGATAGTTCACAATTTAGACTAAAACTCTAGGGATGACTTGATCTTTTGTCCAAATTTGAGGGTCAAAGGGGACACTATTAATGTTTATACTGGGAATCACAATTACACTGGGACTGTCCCTGGAAAAGCTGGCATATCTGGTCACTCCAAGCATAACCCAAGTGCCCCTGGGGAAAGGGTCCCCCAAGCCTGCAGAGGAACAACAGAGGCTTAGGAGCCCCTGAGACCCCGCGTGGCCTGCCCACCACAGCCCTGGGCTCAGACCAGGCTACAGGGAAGGAAGAGGAAGCAGTTTGTCCTTCTTGCCCGGTTCCACCTGCTGGCCTTGCCCCCTCCTGTGAGAGCCACTTGGTAGTAGAGTTTCCTTTGGATAAGCAGCTAAGAGAAGACCCAGCTCCAGGCGTGCTGTGACCAGGGATGTAGGGACCAGTGACCTCCTGAGCCTGGGCCAACACAGATCCATCTGCCTGCAAGGAGAGGGGAGGAACCACTCTGTTCTGCCAGGATCCACACTGCTCAGCAGAGCAAGGGCTAAAGAGACACGTGTAGGTGTCTGCTGTGTTTTGCATGAGCCTTTTGTCACTCCCTCTGGTCAAGTGACAACTGTACTGGCTCAAACTAGGATTCAGTTCCCCACAGGCAAAGTCCACAAGCAAAGCATATATGTTTTTTCTTTTAATTCTAAGTGTCTTTTGGAATCCTGAGCACAGGCACTTTTATCTACAAAGAGATAAACTATAAACCCCAATAGATGATAAAATCAAAAACTTTAGAACTATTTCAAGTCCTATTCACTACGTGTCATGATTACAAAATAACTACCTGTTGGTTTGGGGGTTTTTTACAGAGTTTTCTCAAAAATAGATATGGACAAAAAAAGAAAGAGAGAAAGAAACCAACTTCAATCTAGTACTCAGAAATAACCACAAAGCTTCCAGTCTTTTTTCTACGCATGTTTTTTAAGCAAATCAGGATAATACTGAATAAGGGTTTGTATTGTACTTTTTTCTGCTTGTCATTTTTTTCTTGAGGATTAGGTATTTCAAGTTATTAGGTATCTCTCTGTACTATAAATTTGAGGATTGCATTTTTCCCATTTTTGTGAATGTACCTATACATATTTAACTAACCTGCTCTTAAGATATGTTGTTTCTAATTTCCCATTATTACATACAGTGCTATAGTGAATAATCTTGAATATAAGTCTTTGTTTATATCATTTACATCTCTAACATTTCCTTCGCATAAGTTCTGAGAAGTAGAATTAATCAGTCCAAGACGATGTACCTTTTAAGATTCTTTTCCTATCCATTGACAAATTTAGGAGGTTTAGACTCCTATTATGAATATAAAATTTCACTTTTTTCCCCATATCCTATAAGAACTAGGTATTCCCTTCTTATTCAATATTTGTCAATTTGATGGGTGAAAATGGTATCTTCTTATTTAATTTGGATTGTTTCACTATTTCAATAATTATTTAAATTACTTTCCAAAATATTATTCAAAAACAAGGGGACCTTGCATGCTGCTGTCTGGATAGTTCGAAATGTTCACAAAGCCCTCTGGAGTTTCGATTCTTCGTGACAAACCTGTGACAACAATTCCATAGAGTTTTCTATCACTTCTCAGTTGGCTTGTGTCACATTCACATATGTCATCCTTTCAGATTGGCAAGGCTATATTAGTTTTCTAGGGTTGTCACAACGACGTGCCACGAACTTGGTGGCTCTAACCAACAGAAGTTTGCTCTCTCGCGGTTCTGGAGGCCAGAAGTCTAAGGTCAAGGTGCTGGCAGGGCCCTGCTCCCTCCAGAGGCCCTAGCAGAGACTTGTTCTTGACTCTTCCTTCTTCTACCAGCTCCTGACGTTTCTTAGCTGGCGGCAGCATCACTCCGGTCTCTGCCTCTGTCTTCACACAGCCTTTTCCCTGTGTCTCTGCGTGTCTTCTCCTTGTCCGTCTCTTAGAATGACATCCATTACTGGATTGGGGCCCATTAGAATCCAGGATGATCTCACCTCAGAATTCTTACCTTAATTACATCTGAAAAGATCCTATTTCCAAAGAAAGTCATATTCACCAATTCCAGGGAATAAGACTCAGACATATCTTTTGGGGGGACGCTATTCAACCCACTGCTCTTCCTGAGCAGGGCTCCGGCTAGAGCTTCCTTGGATGTTCCACACATGTTGGGTTCTCTCCAGTTCTTTAGATGAACGGTGAGTGCCTCTGTCCCCGCTAAACTTGGAGTGAGAAACCAAAGAGAAATGGCTGCCACTGAAGGAGGGAACTGTTTGTTTTGAAGAGTTGAAGATGAGCTTCACTTTTTCTTTTTTTCATTTTCAACCAATCTTTGCTGCTATGAATACGACAACCTCCTGACTTAGGGTGAGCCCGAGTCAGAGAGGAGTGGGGATCCCATATCGGCTATCACACAGCACCGACATCAAAAACCTCAGATTCTAGAGGGAAAGACGGACAAAAGTAAATCGATTCCAACATAAGGCAATAAAATGAAGATTAACAAGAAATAGAAGCCAAATGCTAGGAAGGGCAAAGGAAGTTTTGAGAATCCAGAGGGAAGGAGGCATTTGACCTGGACAACAACAGATGAGCCAGAGGCCACCAAGTGGATCAGGAGGGAAGGGCATTCCAAGCAGAAAGAATGGAGCCTTCAAGGCACGAACTCAGACGTGTACACGAGATGGTTATTGACCGGAGGGCCTTCTGGTCCATCGAGAGCCGGAGGGCAGCAGTAGGACCTGGTCCAGCCTATCTAAATTTTGAGGTCTTATTCAAAGGAAAAATGCAAAATGACGAATAATACAAAATGAGGTACAATGCCGAGCCACCTCCCCCCCAAAAAACGCAAATATAAAAGGGTACCACACGATTCGATTTATATGAATTCTAGAATGATCAGAATCTATAGTGATAGAAAGAGATTTATGGCTGCCTGGGGCAGGAGCGTGCAGGGTGTTGGCATGAAATTCTGGGCGAGGAAAATATTCTGTAGCTCGATTGAGGTGGTAGTTACACGGCTGTATACATTTGTCAAAACTCACAAACTGTGCCCTTAGGTGTGTGCATTTCACTATGTATAAGCTACACCTCAATAAAGATGTTTTTTTAAACAAATAAAAATGTAGGTACATAAGGAGAACGTGCATTTATAAAAGAAATCACAACTAATTACAACTTCTAAAAAGCTGACAAATACCACAAACATCACAACATCCAGAAAAATAACAATATTTTATATGAATTAACTGCCTGGCATGCCTCTGCAATACATTTTTCCCCTACACATTTTGGCTACATTTTCTTTGCCTCTGCACATGTCAAGAATATCACAACAGTATTTTTTATTATCAATGGTGGATCAAAATTTGTTTTTCATTACCGATAATTTAGAAAATGTCTCTCAGTTTCCTAACTCTTTGTTAATGTCCTCTATATTCTTAGGATCGTTACACAATTTGGCAAGGTTTATCAAGTTTTTTCACATTTGAGTTCTGAGACTTGTGAGAATTTTCCACAGATTAGCTTCCGGCTCTGTACGTTTCAAAGTTGGTTTCTCCTCCATACTTTAGACACCACAGGACACGTTCATGTCATGACACAGCCTCTGGCCCCAAACTTTCATGTCACAACATGTCACATGTCACATATGAGTCGGCACAGTAGGTGGGACAGGTTTCCCTGGAAGCGACTTCTACCCCGGGATGACTAGCAATTACTCAGCTCCACATGGAGGAGACAGCAAATGACATAACCATCAACCCAAATTAAGTGGATCCTCAACTCAACTTCCTTGTAGCCACGTCCCCAAAGTTCTTGGAGCCGCTCCACCAGTCAGAAGAGCTGGAGGGACAGCATAGAGGCCAGAAAGAAAGGACAGCAGACTTAACCTATCTCAGTTAAAATATCTCCCTTTCGCACATTTTGCAGAAAGCTACGACTGGGGGAACGCATCACTAGGATCCCAGGCAAGGCCCCTGAGCTAAACTTCAGGAGATGCCCTGTGAGGCTGCATCAGAGAGGGGGAAGCGTAGCCTAGACAATTTGGGGAAAGTGGCTAGGACCAGATTGTTGAGGGCTTTCAAAGCGAGGTGATGGAAATTAGGCTTCGACCTGCAGGCAAAGGAGAGCTAGAAAACTCTCCCTTTCAGAAAAAGAGCAGCATTACTTTGTTCTAGGGGGATAACTCTGACAGTGCTGGGAAGTGTTGTTTGAAGTTTCTCTCTAGTTTCTTGCTTCAACTCACAGTATTTCTTATGGAATCTCACCCCCCCCCCAAAAAAAAGACAAAAGTAGACAACTTTTTGTTTATGTGGCTTTACATTGAGAAAACTATATAAAAGATATGTTTGTTTGGAAAAAAGACTCCCCCTAATTCCATCACACAAACATAATTAAGTCAATAGAGTGGTTAAGAATACAGACTGTGGGAGGCCAGCCCAGTGGTGTAGTGGTTAAGTTCAAGCACTCCCCTTGGGCAGCCTGGGGTTCACAGGTTTGGATCTGGGGCATGAACCTACACAACACTCATCAAGCCATGTTGTGGCAGCAATCCACATACAACATAGAGGAAGAATGGCACAGATGTTAGCTCAGGGCCAATCTTCCTCACCAAAAAAAAGAAGAAGAAGACAGATTTGAAGTTAAATTCCTCTGTTCAAAATTTGGCTTCACCGCTTCCTCTGTGACTTTTGGCAGCTTATGGAAGCTCTATGATCCTCAGTTTTCTCATCTATAAAATAGGAAAAATAATAGAACCTAAGAGTAGTGTTCTTGTGAGGATGAAATGAGCTAATGCACTCCAAGCTCATGGCACAGGTTCTGACTCAAGCCATGTTGGCTGTAGTTATTATTTTTTGACTGGTCCCTTCCCCAGGCAGATATGTTTCATTGAGTCCCACTTCTGCAAGGTCTTGTTCATGTCTCCTTATCATCACATCAGTCATTAAAATATTCATAATCAGGCCAAACGTTCAACTTGATGCAGCAAGCTGAATAGGCTGCAGTTCGTTTCCTGAGAGAAGGACTTGGGGGCAGCTGTAAGGTGTCGGGGGATGAGTCACTGCTCAGAAGGGACAGAGAAGGAGAATGAAGCCAAGACAAACTGTGTTAGTCAGGACTCTTCGGATTTCAAGAGACAAAAGCCCAACTCAAACACAGTTCAGAACAAAGAGACAATATTGGCTCCCACCACCGGAGAGAAATGAGGGAAGTGGATCTCAGGCACACCTGGCTCCAGGAGCTCACAAAATGTTGTCAAGTATCTCTATTTTACTCTCAATGCTGTTGCCTCTGTGTGTTCCTTTACTTTGTTCTTTAGCTATGAGGATGCAGAGGGAGTTGGGAATGTCCCCCAGTCGCCAGGCTTACGTCATTTCTACTTAGCAAATCTGGAGGCAAGTGGGAGGGGCCATTCATCACAACTGAAGAAAAGCTCTGGTTGACTTGGGTCACGTGGCCAGGGATGGTAGGGTTCTGTCCCTGGCAACTCCACCAACACCCCAAGGAGGGAAGGACAGGTGGTATTTTCAATATAAGGGGTAAAAGGACCCAAAACAAATAGAGACGGCAGACACCACTTCACAAGGGTTATCCAGGTTAAGGTCCATCACCTTAAGGGGTCTTCAAGCACCCCAACACCACAATTTCCATTTCAAGGCTCATTTCCCATCCACGAGATGCAGACTTCTTGCAGGCCTCAGACCGTGGGAGTCTGTCACCCACCTAGATTCCGAGGCAGGCTGCCACCTGCTTCTTACAGGAGGCGACCTGGCTCCAAGGCCTGGGCTGCGGCTGCGGGCACAGAGTCAGGCACTGGATGTTCTTGGGCTGGGGAGGCTGCTGAGTCAAGAGGCCTCAGGCCTCGGCTCAGGCTGCTCCGCTCTGCTCCTCTCAGATGGGCGGTATTGAAAGATCCGGAAGCAGTACAGGGCTGCTGTGCGCGTCCACTAACTGGAGATGGCGAAACGTTTAGGGGAAATTCAGGTGCCAAATGCCTCTCCTAGAGGTGCGTTTAAAGAGCCTGGTAATTGAGCAACCCCAACAGCAGGCATCTTTGGGGAATTTCCCAGCAAAGGCCGCACCGGCTCAACTCCCTCCACCAGAGGGAGGATCCCTGAGCCCACACCCAGGGCTGCCTCCACCACCTCCCCATAGACTCTTAGGCAACCTTCTTTACCTCTCGGAGCCTCATTTCTTTTTTTTTTTTTAAGGATTTTATTTTGCCTCATTTCGTTGCTCATGAAATAGGAATTATAAATTATATCTGGAATAATAAGATCATAGCTATGGATCTATTTGCGTTCTTTTGTCTCAAGTCAGTTTTAGTAAGTCATATTTTTCTTAAAAGTGTCTCCTTCAAAAAGACTTCCAACATTTTGGTATAAAATTATTTGCATATTCTTTGGTTATTTGTATTGTCTGCCTGCTGTATATGTCATCCGGTTCTCCTTTTCATTCCTTGCTTTTTCTGAGAGCCGGCTTTGATGTGTTGATTCTCCCTAATGTTTCCTGTTTATATTACTAACTTTTGTTCTTATTTTATTATTTCCTTCCTCTGTTACGAAAGCTTTTCTGGGTTTACTTTATTATTCTTTTCCTATCTTCCTAAACTCATTATAAGCTTTCAAGGCTATAGATAGCACTCCAAGTACTGCTTTGGGTACATTGTACAAATTTTGATATGTAGAATTTTTATTACTACTCAGTTATAAATCTTAATTATATTGTATACTATGTGGTTTCTTATTTGAGCCATGAGTTATTTAGAAGTGGGTTTTTTAATTTAAAAAATACACATACTTTTTTTAAGCTACCTTACCCATGATGGCTGTCTGTTTGTTGTCACACTGTGGTGGCTGCATGTTGCTGTGATGCTCAAAGCTATGCCACTGGTATTTCAAACACCAACAGGGTCACCCATGGTGGGCAGGTTTCAGTGGAGCTTCCAGACTAGACCGACTAGGAAGAAGGAACTGGCCACCTACTTCTGAAAAAATTAGCCATGAAAACCCTGTGAATAGCAGCGGAGCATTGTCTGATATAGCACCGGAAGTGCGGAGGAAGGCTCAAAAAGATCAGGCAGGCTTCTGCTCTGCTGTACGCAGGGTCGCTGGGAGTCAGAATCCACTCGCCGGCACTAACAACAAACTCGCCAATGTATTCCCATTGTTTACGTGGCAGAAAACCTGGCAGATAATGAATGATCAAAAATTACTGGAAGGCAAGAGGGAAGAGCGAAAGGGAGAAAAGGAAGGAAAGATGGAGGGAGAAAGGTCATAAAGAGACCCTGATTGGTTTGACCAAAATTTTAGGAGAGAGAATTCTGCTGCCAGGATGAGTATTAGGGTGGTTAGATGTAAGCAGAGGAGAGGGGCACATGTCCCTGGTCCCAATCCTGAAAATTTCAGACGAATTTCAGAAACAACTGAGTCTCAGATTGAGATCTCGTGCCCTCGGTGGCTCCTCCTCCACATGTGCCAGCCAGAGACCCACCCCCAGCTGGACGAAGACAGGACAGCCAGAATCTTCCAGTAGCCCCCTGGGCACTCACTCAGAAGGAGAGAAAAGGAATAGACTGAATGATTGGCGCAGAGTCTGGAAAGACATCAGCAGGGTAGAGATATGGGCAAGTTTCCTGCCAGCCATGGAGCTGACCGCCTGCCTTCTGTGTCTCTTTTTAACAGCTTTTTCATGCCTTAAGAAGGCTCCACAGCCAGGGAGCCAAACACATTGTCCTCAACCCTTATTTCCTGGCAACAGAATGACAGTGGTAGCCAGTAATCAACCAGGCTGGTCACACACAGTGTACCCTACCCGATATCATGCTCTGTCCAACATGGTCTTCTTCAGTGCTCCCAGCAACCTTTAACTCTGATGAAAATAATACCAAGTTTTCACATATTGAGCTATATAGGGAAGCCATTCTGGTTTAACCCTGATTCAGCCTAAAACTTGTTTTTCCTAGAGCAGCCTGACTTATGGCCCACGAAACACGCATTGTGCATCTGCTTTGAACATCTTCCCAAAGCAGAGAACGCACTCTTTAAAGACAGAGATGAATGTCTACCTTTCTCTGATGCCAATACCAGTACTTTTTGAACACAAGATTTTCTTCCCAGAGAACCAAGGTCAAGTTGACTGCTGTGTATGTGCTAAACTGCAGCAAAACATATCCTTGTGATTTGGGGGAGAAAATTGTATTCCTGCCATGCTTGATGTATGTTCTTTGTTCTGAAACAGTATATAACCATGCTGTAAACCATGCTTCCCCAGAGTGCTTTCTTCCCTGGTGGAGATAGCACTTCCGGGCTAGTCCTCAGTGTTGGCTCAATATCACCTTGTTTCTTATCTATAGATTAGTTATTGATTATTTGCACCAACAACCCTGAACTGCTCA
This sequence comes from Equus quagga, assembly GCF_021613505.1. Lineage (NCBI taxonomy): Eukaryota > Metazoa > Chordata > Mammalia > Perissodactyla > Equidae > Equus > Equus quagga. The sequence continues at coordinate 92,477,944 of NC_060278.1, forward strand.
ACTGCCTCTCTGCTCTCAGATCCATTCTGTGCCCTTCCTCTGCTCTTCTCTGGAAATTACCTTCCCCAGGATCCCTTGTCCTCTGGTTTCCTGGTAGTTTCAAGCAATGGGAAGCACTAAAGGAAGATTGGAGGGGAAACACCAGGGTGTGTCTCTCCCTTTCTTTCTGCTCCCTGGGGCATCTCTGGCAGTGATTACATCTCCTCCATGCACCCCCTCCCACCAGGCATAAACCACCGTGGTTTTAGCTTTTGCTGAGGACCCTGACACCTGGGATCTAATAATAATACCTCCTCCCATTGTTCCGCCAGCCCAAGGTGTGGTAGCAGCTTCCCACTCTTCATCAAATCTGGGGTGCCTCTCAGTTCCTTCAGTCACCTGTGTGTCTAATTTCCTGTATTAAATTCCCTCTGTTTGAGAGACCTAGAGCAATTCCCATTTCTTGGCCAGCAATTAACAAATACAAACCCACTTTGTAGCTAAATCTTAAAGTGAAGTTCAGAGAAGATAAGGAAAAAGGTATGGCAATTCCAGTAAAGAAAATACCAGCACAGAGCCTGGGAGCAGGTCTGACTCTGATAATTGCTTGCTTTGAGATCTTCTGAGCCTCAATTTTTCTATCTGCAAATCTGGATAGAAGTGTGGTGAAGATGAAATCAGCTAATACTTCTAGCATTTCAACTAAACAGAAAGGCTCGCGCTTGGTCACACAGCTAAAAATTGGTAAAACTGGGATCCAAATTTCCCATTCAATGCATATGCATACAGTCCCTGACATGATCATTCATTCATCAAAACTGTCATGAGTTCCAACAGCATGTGCCCTGTAGACAGAAGAAATGCTGCTGCATCCTCTGTAGGGGACAACACATGCATAAAAAGCAGGCTCAAATCCATCCTGTTAGGAGCTGATTAATTTTCATTATTTCATTACATTTTTAAGTTATTCTAAAAATCACATCCTCTTAAGTAATATAGGAATACTATTAGAAAAGTAATAATCTCCTTTAACTTTCAGAAGTACCCCTATGTTAATAACCTGGTATAGTCTGATGTACTTTTTGCTGTATTTATAAAACACATATAAGGCTTGACGTTTGGGGAAACGGTTTTATTTTGCTTTTTGTTTTTGTTTTACAAAAATGGGATCATACTGCATAAATTACTTGGCTTTTCTTGATCAAGAACAGATCATAGATTATACTCCAGATCATTCCATTTATATCTGATTCTTTCCAGCAGTTGTATCATATGCCTATCACAACGTACTCAACCATTCCCCTATGAAGGAGTGGGAAATACAACTTCACAGTGTTAAGCCACTGACATTTGGGAGTTTGTGTGTTATGGCAGTTGCCATCTAACCCAGTAGCTCTCAAAGAGTGGTTACTAAACTAACAAGCAGCATCAGCATCACCTGGAAAATTGTCAGAGATGCACAGTTTTGGCCCAGTCCCAGAACTATCAAATTAGAAACTCTCGTCTAGGGGGAGGAGTGGTCCACTAACGTGTGTTTAAAAAGCCCTGCGGGTGATTCTGACCCATGTCCAAGTTTGAGATGCACCACCTAACTTACACCGAGACATTGACAGCCCAAAAGGACCTTGTCCATTTGTTTGTCCCCACAGACAACTGCAGCAATCGCAGCTGGGTGCCAGCTTCTATGCAGACAGTGTTTTCTCCATGTATGAGAATCCAAGAAGTTTCTAGATATGCAGAGTTAGACAAAGCGTTCAAGCAAGCTACCCAGCCACCCACTAATTAACTCATTCATTCACTCTTTCAGGACATACTGAATTCACAGTCACAGACATAAAGAAAACATATGTCCCTGTCTAATGTATTCGGGAAAATGTGACAAGCAAATTTTCCCCGAATGAACTAGACTCCTGATGTGATGCTCTTTAGGTGCAGAGAGGGGGCAATTGGTGACTCTGTCTGCAAAGGACCAGGCGGTTATCTGGAACACACAGACAAGGAAGTAATGGCAGTGCGGAAAGGATGTGGCAAATGGAGGCGGACTGAACCAGGCCGGAATCCTGGCCCCAGCACCCTTCAGCACTCTCTGAGCCTCAGTTTTCACATCTCTTAAACTGTGGGCATAGTCAAACCTACCTATGGGGCTGTTGGTCCGAACTGTAGTTTGTAGCTCCCCAAGGGAATTTTGCTGGTCAGCCTAGTGTCCAACACATCTCTGTGACAGTGGAGAGAATGAAAAAATGAGGAAGGCGTTAATGAGTTATCTCAGGAGAATGGCATCCTATTGCACTGTCTTTGTTTCAAGAATTAGAGCATGTGTCACTACTGTGCAAGAGGCTCCTGGGAGGCAAGCGTAGGGTCAGGGGTGAATAAGGCAGTGGGGGAGGGCATGAAGCCACCTGTTAGGTCCGGAGCCTGGCTCTCCATTCAGGAGCTATGAATGAAACGTATATAGGTTGGGGCAGAGGGTTTCCAACTCGAGTGTGTACCAGAATCCCCTGAAGGCTTGTTGAAACACAGAAGCCTGGCCCCCACCCCACCCGAGTTTTCAGATTAAGTAGATCTAGGATGGCACCTGAGAGTTTGCATTTCTAACATTTCCCAGGGGATGCTGGTGCTGCTGGTCCTGGGGTCACACTCTGAGAACCATTGGGTTAGGGTAATGCCAGATGCTGTAACAAACAAACTCCAAAATATCAATGGCTTCTCATAGTGAAAGTTTATTTCCTACTCAGGTAACTCTCTGATTGGGGTGCTCAGGTTGGTGAGACTGGGGACACTGTTCCACTCAGTCGTTTGGAGATCCAGGCTGAAGGAGGCTCTGTCATAGCCGACATATGGCTCCCGAGATCACCTTGAGTGTTGACATCCCCCGATAGAAGAGGAAACAAGTGAAGAAGCTACACCTTCTTAAGCTCCTTGGCCAGAAAGAGATGCACACCATCTCCACTCATATGCCATAGGCAAGGACTTGTCACTCAGCCCCACTTTGTGCAAAAGGACCTAGGAAATAGTTCTTGGATGGGCAGTCACTTCTCCATAATAATCCACTTGTTCCTAGGCTGTGCAAGGGAAGGACAGGCCGACTACCACTGCTGCACATGACAAGTCCTTTCCCATCTCCAACCCCCGGGCCTGGCCACTGAGAGGTGGGTTAGCCCAGCCACAGCCCCAAGCCAGATCCCAGAGCTGAAAATCTACTGCCAGCAGAGCATGCTGGGAGTAGTGGCAGAAGGGGGAGCAGCGTCTACAGAGAGATGGTTACCTGGACCCCACCCTACTGCAGGTCCCTTCTCAATGACACAGGCACAAGCTCACCAATATCTCTGTTCCCTGTCCAGTCCTCTCAGGGTGAAATGTGACACAGCAGAACCACAGGCTTGTGGTCAGAGGGAAGAGCCATCACTTACTAGTTGTGTGAACACGGGCCTTTCTGATCCTGGTGTTTACCGAGCCCCTATCACATGCCAACCCCGTGTATACTCCACTACTCCCAGCCACTTTCCACATGGATGAATGGCTCCATGCCCAGCTGTACATTAGAGTCACTTGGTGAACTTTATAACCACATAAAACAAAAATATTTACTTAAAAATATCACATGTATCCTAAAGTTCTAAATCACTTGGCAACAAAAGAGGCCATCAGGCCCAAAATGCATGCTCAGGGGCCAGCCTGGTGTCACAGCAGTTAAGTTCACATGCTCTGCTTCGGTGGCCCAGGGTTTGCCAGTTCGGATCCCGGCTGCGGACCTATGCACTGCTTGTCAAGCCATGCTGTGGCAGGCATCCCACGTACAAAGTAGAGGAAGATGGGCACAGATGTTAGCTCAAGGCCAGTCTTCCTCAGCAAAAAGAGGAAGATTGGCGGCAGATGTTAGCTCAGGGCTAATCTTCCCCCCAAAAAAGATGCATGCTCAGTAATTCAAAGAAGAAAAGATGTTGGAAGCCAATGTATGATGGCTGGTGGGCGTGCTGTGACAGATTTGTACTGAGTGAATTTAGCTGAGCTGGAACTACATTTCCCAGAATTCCCTTCCCTGCATAGCTCTGAGTTAGCTTAGGCCCCAAGAGACCTTTTGCATGTGATTTGGAAGGCGGAAGTGAAGCAGCAGCAGCCAGACTCAGAAGTCTCAGTCAGAAGACTCTCAGACTTTTATGCTCAAAAGGTCGGCACGGGTCTCCCGGGGTTATTGGGGAACAGACGTGTTGCGGCTGGTCTGCAGGCTCACCTGAGTGACCTGGGGCAGCACCTGGACTGCAGCTTCCCCAGGTCCCGCAAGGTCTTCTCCCCCAGCTTCCCCAACTTGGGCTAGGAGCATGTTGAGCTCAATGACAAAAGGGCATCAGCTTCTCCAGCAGGTCACTCATATCATCAAAGTTGGGGATTCAGCAGGGATGAGAGATGGACATGGATCCACAAGTCCTTGTGTGTTCCAGCTCGGATTCTGTGTGTCCTTCCTCTCGTGCTCTTGTCTGTCTTTTCTTCTCGACGGCTTGCCCTGTTGACTTCAGGCCTAACCACAGATGCAACAGCCTCCTTAAGACTGTTTAACCAGCTCCCACCATTGCACAGGACCAAACCCTCAAAACCAAGCCCTTGTTCGCCCTCACTCTTAGTGGTTTTGCCTCTCTGGTGGAACCTTGTCTGATCCAGGTGCTCTTCTTTCAGCATTCTTACTTAATTTTCACAACAACCCCATGAGGAAGCTCTTGTTAGTCCCTGTAGAGATGAGCAAAGTGAGGATCAGAAAGGCTGAGTCACTTGCCTAAGATCCCAGCGCCAGTGACGGGGGAGAGGGGCTGGGGTTTGAACTCAGGCCTCTTAAACTCCAAAGTGCTCTTCTGCACCGTGGTATTTTGTGGCCTCCTGGAAAAGAAAACTGGGCTCCATGAGATGGACATTCAACACTGGGTTCTCACCTGTGTGTGTGCCGGGATCCCACCCCCTGCCCCCCATTGCTCTGGGGGAAGGGCTTTCCTTGGCCAGGGTCTGCCGTCTGCACAGAGAAAGCGGTCACTCTTCCCTTCCCTGTTGCCCCTCCAGCTCTGGCCAGGCTTCCCTGTGGGTTAATTACACTGTTTTATCATAAATCAATAGGAGAAGGAAAAATGCTTTCTTGGAAGATTCTAAATGTAATTCAAAGCCCAGGAGAGAACCTCCCTCGAAACTGTTCTGCTTTCATGTAAAAGATATATTGATGAAGGAGATGGTGCTGCTGCGGGGAACGGGCCCCTGCTGTTGGGTGCGGAGGTGTGCCCACGAGAGAGGCACAGGCAGGCGGGCAGGAAAAGAGGCAGCAAAGGAAACAGATCAAAATGGAGAAAATGACAGAAGGGAAACAAACACAAATAGCAAAGAGAAGTAACAAAGCAACAGAGAGGGAGAGAAAGGGAAGGAGGTATAAAAGGAGAAAACAACAGAGAAAGAGTCAGAAAGAAAAAATGGAGGGGGCCGGCCCCGTGGCGCAGCGGTTAAGTTCGCACGTTCCGCTTCTCGGCGGCCTGCGGTTTGCCGGTTGGGATCCCGGGTGCAGACATGGCACCGCTTGGTAAGCCATGCTGTGGCAGGCGTCCCATGTATAAAGTAGAGGAAGATGGGCACGGATGTTAGCTCAGGGCCAAGCTGCCTCAGCAAAAGAGAGGAGGACTGGCAGTAGTTAGCTCAGGGCTAATCTTCCTCAAAAAAAGAAAAAGAAAAGAAAAAATGGAAACAACTAGAGTAGAATGGGAGAAATAGGTACAGAGGAAGTGAAACAGATGGAGGAAGAAAAGAAGAGAGAATAGAGGAGAGAATGGGAGAGCAAGAGGGAGAGAGACAGCAAGAGAGACAGAGGGGGAGAGAGATAGAGGGAAAGAGACAGAGGTCCCTATCACATTCCTACCTCGTTACCCCTCTTCCTCGTGGTCCAAGTTCTTTGCAGGAGACTAGGGTGGGACCCAAGATGGCCAGTGGGGAAGGAGGTGCCTTGGGGCCCGGGGCCTGGCACGCTGGACACTGGCCGCATTTGACACACCACCAAAAGACAGACATCCGCCTCTGAGTCAGCTCCTTTCTTCATAGCCCCACCTGCCCCACCTCTTGCACTAATGTTCCAGAGATAATTACAGAAAGCCTGCCTGACCAGGGATTTATGAGCTGAGGGAGAGCCTGGCTGCTGGAGCGGGAGGACAGACATAAGGGGGAGGATGGTCACAGCCACCCACGGAGATGGGCACTGAAAGTTTCTGCCACTGGAATGAGCCCACAAGCACCCGTAGACAGGAGGCGTCTGAGGCCAGAGAGATAACATGAGGCCTGTCCAGACTGAAGCCTGGACCACAAAGCCAGCTCCTCCATCATTCAGACAATCTTTTTACCCTCCTACCAACCCCTCCTTCCACCAACCCCTCCTTCCACCAACCCCTCCACCCTTCTACAGAATGTTTTGCCCATCTGACATATTTTCCATCTCTTTGCCAACCATTCTCCCCATCTGTCAATACTTTCTCCCATCTGACATCTCCTCCACTTATTAACCATCCTTCATTTACATACCTCCACACATCCAACCATCAGTCTGTTCAAAGTTCCATAATTCAGCCAGCTCCTCATCCATCCACCAGCTCCTCTACCCAACGGCCAACCCCTCTTCCATCTACCCCTCCTCCTTACTGACCAACTTTTCCACCTCTCTACCAATTCCTTCAACCTCCACAAAACCTTCCATCACCACCATTTCTTCCACCATCTGTAACCCCTTCATCCACTATTTAGCCCCTGAATCTGCCAAGCCAGTCCCCACCGGACATTCCCTCTGTCTACCCACCACTCTACATTTACCTTCCAAGCTCCCTCAACCATCTACCAACACCTCCACCCATCTGCCAAATTCTCCGTACATTTGCGAGCCCCTCCTCCTTCCTCCAAATCCCCACCTACTAGCCCTTCTATCTGTTTTCAAATCCTTCATCCATCCACCCAAATCTCCATCTCCAGCCTATTGATCCCTACATCCACATGTCAACTCTTCCTTCCATGGGCTGCCCCTCCCTCCATCCATACATACAACTCCTTGTCCAATCCACGAATATCTAGCCCCATGCACTATCCCATCCATCCATCCTCCACTCGGCAGTCCTTCCATTAATACGTCAACCTCTTCCTACAAGGCTTACCCCTTCACCCACCAAGCCCTCAATACTTCAGCTACCTCTCAGTGCACCCACTAACTTCACAAAGGCCCCAACCCAACCCTCAGGGTGGTTCAGTGAAAAACAACTGGATTTGGAGACCATGTGGACCTGGGATATAACCTTAGTTTGGCACAAACTGGCAATGTAGTTCAGTCTGGTGCTCCCTCTGTCTAATCACAGCCTTGGGAGGGTCCTCAAGGCCATTAAGGAAGCTGGACAGAGTAGAAAGGGGAATGGGGAAAGGTCCTCTCACCTCTGTTAAGGACGCTGGTAAAGTTAATTACAGCCATCTCCACACCCTCCCAGCTAACTGGACAGGACAGAGGAAGCCTCGCCCCGCTGATTCTGCCCCGGCCTGTCCTGCCTGCCCTGATGGGGCACATCCAGGCCACAGGCCCCTCCTCTGCCTGAGCCCTAGGGCTCTAAACCAGCTCCAAAGACTGAATAGGCAAAGCCATGTTGGACCAAGGCCTGGAGTTGTAGATGGCCCCTAGCACTGCAGGGATCCACTCAGTCCTACGTGGTCCCATCCACTCCCTTAAATACGAGCAAACACCTTGACTACTCATGGACCCATTTAGACCTAGAGCAGATAGATTTCATGGGAGAAATAGGTACCGAGGAAGTGAAAGAGATGGAGGAAGGAAAGAAGTGAGAATAGAGATAGATTTCATGGGAGAAATAGAGAAGGGGAAATTGCATCAAAACTGGATGTAGGCTATAGAATCAGGGAGACCTGCATTTGTACCCTTCTTGTTGTACTTCCTAGCTGGGTGACCTTCCCAGGTCACTTAACCTCTCTCAGCCACAGTGTCCTCACCTGTGAAATGAGGGTCAAAAAGTTCCTACCTGCTGCATAGGACTGTGATTAAAGACACGCATGCATGGGGATAGGGCCTGACACACAGCAGGCCCCCATCAAATTTCAGGTTGCTTCCCCTCACTTGGACTGGCCCTGAGGGCTGAGGCCTGGGCTTCTGGGGACAGAAAGGAAAACAGGACACATTTCCATCCCCAGCCCAGGCTGCCTGGACCACAAAGCTAAGCCTTCCCACTCGAGCCTCCTGTATCAGCATTTCCACTGAAAAACCTCTGTTTTCAGGGAATGTTAAATGCCTGGAAAACTTCGCTATGGGTGAAACTCAGCCAGAGGCAGAAACAAATTTCTTTTGCAAATCCCAGCCCTCTCTTTTGGTGTGCACCGGCCCCCCGCCAAAGCACAAGCTGACAGGTCTGCGTATGAGCCTGTGACTTGGGTTTCCAAAGTGGAGCTCAGCAAGTGATCATCCTAATTGCTTTTGATATCTAGAAAAGCTAATTAAGGTAATAATACTTGGCACTTGTATAATAATAATAAAAGTAATGACCCTTTGTATGTCAGGAGCGTCTTTCATCCAAGGATCACAAAGCCTTTACAAACATTAATTAATCTTCACAACTCAGCTGTGAGGTGGGTGTAATTAGCCCCATTTTACAGCTGGATGAATTGAGGCACAGATGGGGTAAGGGACGTGACAGAGATCACACGCTGCATCTACTGCCAAGACAGGGATGGCTCTGAAGACTCCAGAAGTCACACTCAGAGCTCCCCAAGCTCTTTGGTAGGATCCTGCTTTGGGGCTGTCTTGGGGAACTCCCCCAAGAGCCAAAGCTCCCTCTTGACAAACCACAGAGAAAAGCAGAATGCCAGGACCACCTTTGGCTGGGTGGCCTTGAGCGAGCCCCTTGCCCTCTCTGAGCTTTTATTTCCTTTCCCATCCGCCAAGAGGATTGGGCTCCACATTGCCTCACAGCCCCTATGTCCAGCCCCATGGCTTGTTATCCTGTTTCTGGCTTCACTGGCAGGTTTTCTGGGCTTGAAGCCACCAACAAAGACCCAGGTTCAGCCAATATCCCTAGCAGTTGGGTTGCCAGATTTAGCAAATAAAAATACAAGATGCCCAGTTAGATTTGAATTTCAGAAAAACAACAAATCGTGTGTTTGTGTAAGCATGTCCCATGCAATATCGGGGACATGATTATATTAAAACAGGATTTGTTTTATTGGGCATCCTGTATTTTGTTTGGCAACCCTGCTTTTTAGCCACTCTGCCAGGCGCAGGCTGGATGCACTCCCATTCCTGATCTCACGTAATCCTTATCCTAGCCCTGGGAGGCCGGCACTACTATTCCCTGGAGCCTCTACTGACACCCCCAGTAAGTTCCCAGTGTCCAGAAAACAAAGTCCAAACCCTTTGATGGGATGTCTTCCAGGCCCTGCAAATCTGGTCCCCAAAACCTCTCTAGCTTCATGTCGGCCTCAGTGGCCACCATCATATGCACATCTAGGTTCAGTGTCCTTAACAGGGTCCAGCACCCAGCACCCAACCTTGCCTCTCTCGGGTCTCTGGCCTTTACCTCTGCTGCTCCCTGTGATGGGCATGCTGTTGTTCCATCTTCTGGAAAATGTCTATACATCTGCAGGACTCTGTTCCATGTCACCTCCTCAGGGATGCCTTTCTTCACCAAACACTCCTCCTGCTGTGTTAATCTCTGGGCCTCTACAGTCCCCAGTGTGTGTGTGTGTGTGTTCTCTTCACTCCAACCACACCAAACACCCCCCCATCCTAAGCACACCTGTGGTACTTCTTGGCCCCATGCCTCGGCACACGCTATTCCGTCTGCCTGAAAATTCCAACAAACTCACCCTCCAAAACTGATCAAGTCATTCATTCATTTAACTAATATTTATTAAGCATGATTGTGTGTCAAGTCTATAGTTCCACCCTCATGAAATTAACAGTCTAGTACAGAGGTCAGCAAACTTTTTCTAGAAAGGATCAGCTAGTAAGTATTGTAGGCTTTGTAGGGCATAGGGTCTGTGTCACAACCACTCCCCTCTGCTCTTGTAGCATGAAAGCAGCCATAGAAAATACATAAACAAACAGTTATGGTTGTGTCCCAATAAAACTTTATTTACAAAAACAAGCAGTGGGCCACATTTGGCCTACGGGCCATAGTGTGCCAACTCCTGCTCTAATGTTAGAAACAGACATTGAACAAATATCACACAAATACCTAATAACTATGGATAACAAAGCTTCTTAAACGCGGTGAAGGCAAAGATTTGCTCAAACTCCTCCTCCCTGCGAGGCCTGTCAGTGGCTCTTCCTCTCCGCTCCCACAACCCTTGGTTTAGAGCACACGTCTGTGGACATTCAAGGCAGAGACCCTCCTTTCCAACCAAGAGGCCTTGGACCTACTGTTGATGCTGCACCGAATCCTGTCTGAGGTCCCTCCTCGCTGGCCCCTAGGACCCTGGCAGACAGGAAGCTCTGCTCACCCCTCACCCCTAAAGATGATCATATCACCCGGGCTGAGAGGTTTGGGAATCTTATTTAATAGAGTGCCTGTGCTCATACATTTGAGTGAGAAGTATTGTATTTATTGTCAAGGAGGAAACACAATACGCTCTCCGGAGACACCAGGGCCATATGAAGGGCCGGACGTTTCCAGTATCGTGGCTTTTTATCCCCTCCCTCAGTTGCTTCATTCTGCTGGCTCCAGGATGGTTTGTCAGGACATGCATTACACACACACACTCACTCACATTGAAACCTTGGCCCCTATGCATTCATACACGTGCATTCAGCCCCCGGGCTCACGCATACCTTAGGCAGATGCATGTATAAGCACACACATGGGCACACACAAATTCCTGCTTCACACATACGCCAGGAGCACTCACGTCCAAGCAAACAAACTCGGGCACAGCCACAGACACATCTAGAGACACACGAACCCTGAATTCTTGCCTCACACCTCCACATGCACACACACATATGCACATGTGCACACACATGCTATACACATGTTTGTGTACATGCACACACTATGCATGTGCGTGTGTACACACACGCATACTCTAAAGCACATGTGTGCATGCACACACACACTATAGTCTCACATACCGTGAAATCCAGCCCCACCGTGTGTCTTGCAGGAGGAACTGGCCGTGAAAATCACATCTTTGGCATCTCAGGGCTGCCAGCTCTGTCTGGGTTCCTGCTGCCAATCTCGGCTCTAAGGCGGGCCACAGGAAATTCCCGTTTCCCTGGCTGCCAAATTCCAGTCACCTCTGACCCTCCGAGAGAAAGAAACTGCTCCTGATTCCTGCGAGCCAAGCGCTATGTCCCCGCCACTGCAGCCGGCGGGTGGTGTGAGGAGATAAAGCGGGGCTTGCTGTCCATGAGCTCAAGGCGGCTTCCCTGACCTCCCGGGGGGTCAGGGCCTGGCACGCTGGAGCCTCCAGGGAAGGACCTTGGGCTGAGCCCAAGGTCAGAAGTCCTCATTATCTGAAGGACACTGACAACTTTTCTGCCCTGCTTTCCAATACATCTAGCAGCCTTGGGGAACTCACACCCCCGCCAATAGCCGTGTGGTGCCTCCATGCAGCCCACACCCGCCGCTGCTTTAACTCTCACTGAGCGATCGCCCTCCAGCCTCTGACACCTTCCCAGTGAGGAGACGGTGGCACATATGGCGGTGAGAGCAGCAGTGATGAGGAAGCTGGTGAACCAACTCCCAGCCTCTCTGTTGAACTGGTCAGGAAGATCTAGACCCCCTGCAGTTCCACACACTGAACAATTCATTCATTCATTCATTCATTCATTCGTCCAAGACACTTGTGCTGAGGCTGTGCCTGGTACTGGGGATTCAATGGTGAATAGATAAGAGCCGCTGGTCTCACTGTGAGGACAAAAACCTGGGTGCCAAGGGAACCCACTAACATGACCTGCAGTCAGGAAGGCTTTGCAGAGGAAGTGACAATGACTTGAGTCTAGAAGGTCAAAGAGGAACGTATGTGGAAGAGCAAGCTAGACAAAGCTAACAGCACGTACAAAGGGCCAAAGAGGCTGGGCCTGGCCCATAATGGGTGCTCTAGAAATGTCTGTCGGCTGAATGAATGAGGAGCCACTGGAAGCTTTCAAGTAGGGAAGTGACATTGACTCTTATTGATAAGTAATCCTTCCCACTGTTGCTAGGGATCCCCAAGACTCCACCTCTCACTGGAGGACTTCTTTGCCTAGGATGGATAAGCCATCTCCCAGGGGTTCACTTGTCCTGTGGACACCCTGTGCCCCATGCCCACCACACACCTACATATAGACAAAACCACTGCCCACAGACGCACCTGTGCCCACGGGTACTCATGCCCGTGTGAGACCACCACAGGTCACTGCAGTCCATGACTACATGTCTAAGAATGATCATGCTTAACGCTTTCATCACACTTCCCATGGGCCAGGCAACCAGGCTCTGCACTACGTTCTCTGCATTTATTAACTCAGTTAATTCAGCCTCCTAAGAGAGGAACTGTTGTGATCCCCATTTTTACAGATAAAGAAAGGAAGGCACGGAGATGTGCGTCATCTGTCCAAAGTTACCTAGTTAGCAAATGGCAGGGCTGGGATTTGAACCAAGCCATCTGCTCCCAGGGTCCATACTCCTAATCACCAGAGCAAAGCAGTCCCAACCTCCCTTCCCTGTCTCCCTCAGTCCCCAGGCCTTCCACACTCCACCCAGCCACCCACTGAACCCCAAACACACCATTCCCTGCCACACTCATCTCATTGGCACGTTCCGCCCATCTTCCTCCACAGTCCATATCTCCTTATGAGATCTGTTTTTATCATTTGTTTACCAAACATTTGTTAAGTACAGATGATGGTCGGGCTTTGTGCTAAGCATTTTATGTGCATTCTCTTGTTCAATCCTTGCTGGAACCTTATGCAGGTTCTATTATTGTTAGCCCCATTTCGCAGACAGGTAAACTGAGGCACAGAGTTGCTAGGTCACTTGCCCAAGGTCACAGAATGGCAGAGTTTGGAATAGACTCAAACTATCTTGACTCATGAGCCTCAGCTGTTAATCTCATCTTGGACTGCATCCTGCTGGGTTTTGGCTTCTGTAACTGAGAGGAGAGTCTGATGGGAAGAAGGAGGAGGAAGAGGAAGAGGAGCGGCATGAAAATGAAATGCAAAGCTCTTGGCCTTTGTGCATCCTGAGTGTGGGCGGGATGGGCAGAGCGACCTTGCAAACTTTTTACGCACATTTTATTGTGAATAGTTTGGAAATATTGGGAAATACGGAAAAGTTGAAAGACTTATGCCATGAACATCCACAAACCCACTACCTAAATTTGGCAATTAACATTCCCCTATACTGGCTTTATCGCATGTGTATCCATCTTGCTGGCCATCCATCCACTTACAATGGCAGACACTTGGCAGATTTGCAAATCTGAAGAGGTGGCCAAGGCTGAGCTCCCTTGGGAAAACCACTGCCGGTGACCCAGGTTGTGGGGTTTTTACTGGAGCCAGAGTCCATCCGCAGTTCACATGTACACACACAGGTGAGCATGTGTGCAGGAGCGCATACACACACGTGCACACAAGTGAACAAGGACACAAAGGAGGAGGGAAGCCCCTGGGATTTGGAAGAGGGCCAGGGGCCACCTCAGTCAGTCAGTTCCTTCCCACCCGCCATACCCACAGGGGACAGCCAGGCCCTCATGGCCCCATGGAGGCCACCAGGAGCCCTGGGGCTCAGGGCCCGGCTGCAGGGTGGGGTGTTTCCCTAATTGGCCTGCTTGTCGTTCACCCAGAAGAGGAAACAGCCGCTGGCTTCGGCCTCCAAATGACAGGAAACGCCATGGAGGGCTACTCGGGCAGTAATTACTACTTTGAGAAAGGGGAAAAAAAGCTGAGGGGGAAATGGTTCCAACTCAAATAATGTGCTCACGGGGGATGGGAGGATGTTTCAAGGAAAAGACATTTTGAAAAGCCTTCAATCAATCTGACAAGCAATTATCTGCTTAGCTGCCGGTACAAATCCCCAAGTGATGACTGGGGCCCCCCCCAGGAAAACAAGAGCCCCAGACTGACACTCAGGCCCCCACCCCCTAGCAGCCAGAAGGGTGAATGGGGAGATTGAGATCCTGCCTGGGAAACCTCAGGCTCCAGGGGCACCAGTAGCTACAGGGGAGTGGCTGCCTAAGTCTTTCCCTCCAAACTTCACACCCACGTGTATACACACATACACACATACACACACACTCACACACATGCTCTACCCAGCATGACTACCTGCCCTGCCCCAGGTTTTGTAGAATAAGTCTGTTTCAAATAATCGCTCTTGCCGCAAATAACCCAAAGCATTCTCACATTTCATTAATTCATTCAACAAACATTTTCTTGAAAAGAAAATTCACTAGGACATCTGATGAGAAAGAGACACCCAGGGCCTTCTGAATACAGCTGGGGAAGAAGGTCATCATCGTCACCTGCTTTGTGGCTCCTAACCCAGTTTGGGGAAGCAGCACAGAGGACTGAGAAAGCCTGGCTGTGAAGGGGCAGGACAGCTGAACTCAGACCTGAGTGTGTAAAGCAGGCACTGTGCCCTCTCTAGAGCCCTGGGAAGCCAGGCTGCCAGGGCCTCTCTTCTTCCCTGGCTGCCCAGCCCCAGCCGTCCTGCGCCAGCAGCCCCATCTCCCAGGCCTGGGCCCTGGCTCTTGCTCAGAGAATCCTGGGACTTATCTCTGGTCCAAGCCACACAGGACAGAGAGCAGGCGGGTTTGGCCGCTGTCCTCCCAGGGAAGGGTCTTGCCCTTGCCTTTGCTCTGCCGTTCTGAGCAGAGGCCAAGAATGAGTCGCAGCCCCACAGCTGGGGGCCTAACTGGCTCATCCCCATGGACCCACACAATTCCCCACTCAGTGGTTCTCTCCCTCTCTCTCTCTGTCTCTCAGTCTCTGTCTCCCTATCTCTCCAACAATGTGCTGCGTCCTGTGCGAAAACACATGTACGCAGGCTCCCTGTTAGCCTCCCCGACCACCTGTGAGATGTGAAGACTAGGACTGGTCGGAACATTCTACAGGTGAGGAGGCAGAGCTCAGACAGGTGAAGTGACTTGTCCATGGTCACACAGTTCCCAGCGGAAGGATCAGAATTTAAACCCAAATCTTGCTAACTCTAATATCCATGCTGCTAACCACTCTGAGATATTAACAGCCCAAATGAGAGAGTCATTTAACACAGAGTAAACGCTCAATCCATGTCAGCTATTTTCATATCGATTATTGTCCACCTTGGAACCCAGAGAAGGTCGCATCTGCAAAGCAGAGTGCCCTGATGCAGCCAGACAAGATATTAGTGAAAACTGATGCCCTGCCTTTTGCACTTGGACCTTGGGTATGGATCAAGAGCTAAGCCTCCCATGTCCAGCCAGATGGGCCCCACACGCAGAGCTTAGAACAGAACGACTAATTTCAGCTCCAACATCGGGGGGCGAGAGTCTGCCGGCCAGACACCCAGGCTCTGCCCAGGGTTGGGTGAAAAGGTGAACGGGGACCCTGGCTGGCCCTATATGACACTGCAGCCCCAGGCTGTGGGATCCTGCTACCCTCCAGGTACCCTTCTACCTGCTGCCTGGAAAGGGACTGAGGGGGCACCCACCACATTCGCAACAGCTACTCCTCATGCTCTAGGACACACATGGGCCGCATTATCTCCCAACGCCATCAGCAGGGAGAGGAATGCATGTGTAGATGGAACAAATTGATCCTGCTCATGTGGCAAAGGAGGGAGGCAGCTGTTTGCTCTCCCAGGACATTTCATTTTGCCTTCGGTGTTTGGCAAGACATATCTGATGCACTGGCGGGCGGGCACGTTGCTCACTGTGTCCCCGGGAGCACACACCCTCGTGTTTTACAACCAGAACAGCTCAAGTACAAGATCAGCCCCAAGTTAAGCCCAACCCAGTCTCCCAACTGCACTGCACAAAAGCAGAAATTCCCCGCTTGCAACAGAGCTGGGGCAGACCTCCAATCGTCTGTCCACCCATCTATCCATCCATTTCCTCAGCATTTACTGACACCTACCTGTGCCAGCCCTGTGCTAGGCACTGGAGATGCAGGGATGAATAAGACACTGTTCCTGCCCTTCGGAACGCGAGGTCCAGAGGTGGAGACAGGGAAGGTGACGTCATTAGGAGGCGCAGCCTAGCAGAGTAGGAACTTTGGCGACACGCAGAACTGGATTCAGATTCCAGTTCTGTCCCTTTCTAGCCATGAGGCCTTAGCAAGTTACTGTCCTCAGCAAACCTCGGCCTCCTCCCAGTGGAAGGGGGATCATGAGGGTCCCTACCTCGCCCTGTTGTCAGGGCAATTACTTGGGACACTACTTATAAAGTGCTGGCCACTGCGCCAGGCACATTGAAACACTCAGTGTGTCAGCTGGCGTCATTCCTTATTGCCATGCGTGAAATGGGTATAACAACCTCCAGCCTGTCTGCCTTCACAACGTGGTCATACCAAAGAAGATAATGTGTGGGAAGAGTGCTGCCGTAGACGGTGGAGTGTTTTCTTATCACTCACTCATGCAGCAAACATTCCTCCAGCGTCTGCGATGTGCCCAGGCAGGTGCTGGAGATGAGGAGAGAAGCACAGATGTCTCCTCTCGCAGATTCCAGCAGCGTCTGGGAAGGAGCACCTACGTGTGACCAGGCCACCCTCGGCCTGGTGCGATAAGAACAGCAATGAAAGTTTCTACAAAGGAGGGCAACCTGGAGAGGTCAAGGCAGGCTTCCTGGGGGAAGGGCAGCTAGTGCTGGCTCTGCAAGGATGAATGGGCATCCAGGTCCTTAAAGTCTGAGCAAGGAGTTTACTCTCAAGTCAGAGAATCAGCATGCCTTGGGTGACACAGAGGGGTGGACCCAGGCAGGTTTTGCATGTTACCCGTCAAGTGCACGGGAGCTCTGAGGACAGAAATCCGAGAAGCCCAAAGGCAGCCGGACTTGAGGTCAGCCTTAGACCCTGGTGGATGAAAGGCCATCTAGGAGGGAAGCCTTGTGAGCATAAGCAAGGAGATGGAGCTGGGCACGCGAAAGGGCAGTGAGGACACCGACCTGGGTGGGCCGGCCGGGGCCGGGGTGCCAAAAGGACAGGACACATTACCTGAGCTCCTTGCCATCCCTCTGGCCGCAGCTACATCTTCTGCAAGTCTCGGTGGTGGAACCAAGATTGGAATCCAGGTCTGGCTGTTCACATCTCTCTGTTTGTCAGACCCACCAGGGATGCTCAGTTCTGGGCTGGGTTCCAGGCCTCTGACTGGGGTGGCTCACCAAATCGCCACGCAGCCCTGCCTCAAATATTCCCCATTTGCATCCTCTCATACACCGGGGGCAAACTCCTCTCCCTGTGCAGTTCCTCCAAATCAGTCCTTTTCTGCTCCCTGTAGAAACCAGACTCCGCCCACCCACCCCAAACCTCAGACCGCAGCCCCCTCCCCAGCCCTGCAAGCATCCTGTCACCTCCTCACGTTCCCAAGCCACTTACCACTGTCACTAGGACCTAATGCAAGTCACAGGGGAAGCCCTTGGCTGACATCCACCCCAGGAAGCCACATTAGCAATTTCATTAATCAGGGCCAGGTTTGCCCTTCTATTGTCTGCTGTAATCATTTGTTTATCTCAACTTTGGCGGCAGCCCCAGTTTATTACAATTATTCCTGTCTGGCACGGGAGAGAATATACTTGCCTTTCACAAGCAAGTGGGAATGGCCTTCTTGCATTTTGCAGCAAAAGACTCGCCTTTTTCATTACCACCAAAAATATCAGCTAATGTAAAAGAGAGACTATAAATCCATTAATACATATAATATATACACAACTTTGAACCCACGATCAAAGAAAAGTGAATTAAAATAAAAGAAGAAGAAATAACAGTTTATCTTGTAGCAAACAAAATTATAAATAATACAAACACAACTACCCAATGCCGGTGAGGCTGCCCTGAAATTGCTAAACACGTGAACTTTGCTGGAGGCAAAGTAAATTAGAGCAGCCCGTAGGGAAAGTAAATTGGAAAATATGTATCACAAACCACAAAAATGTTCCTATCCTGAGACCCACTGATTCCACTTCTGAGAATTTATCCTAAGGAAACGAGACAAATAAAGGGAAACACTCTGTGGAAAAAAAGAAGTGCTCATTAAGCCATTATTTAGAATAGAAAAAAATTGAAAGTAAAATTCAATAATACCCAGCATCAATTTGATGAAATCATAGGTAGCCATTAACATGATAATCTGAAAGACTGGCACAGCAAGCAAAGGCCCTTTTAGACTCCAACGGTGAGTGTGAAAGCAGGGTTCACATTTCAAGTTTATTATCGAGTCCAGTAGGTTCAAGCCAGCCCTGATGGTCTCACTGCCACAGCCCAGGTTTGTTCCCCGGTCAGGGAACCACGCCACCGGTCTGTGGGTTGTCATACTGTGGTGGCTGCATGTTGCTGAGATGCTGAAAGCTAGGCCACCGGTATTTCAAATACTAGCAGGGTCACCCATGGTGGACAGGCTTCAGCAGGGGTTCCAGATTAAGGCAAACTAGGAAGAAGGACCTGGCCACCTGCTTCTGGAAAATGTTGGCCATGAAAACCCTGTAAATAGCAGCAGAGCTCGTCTGACACAGCACTGGAAGGTGAGAGGATGGCGCACACAGACCAGGCGGGGCCCCACTGTGCTGTACACAGGGTCCTAGGAGTTGGGACTGACTCCACAGTACTAGGAACAAACCAATATGTCCAAACTACAGATGAACCTCAATGTCGCTGCCCTCTCAATGCCAGGCCTGGGAGCCTTATGAGAAAAGTTTTTCTTTCATTTTCTAAATTTTCAGTTTGGTTGTATATTGGTTTTATAGTTTCTTTTAACTGGAGCTAACAAATGATCACGCTCCACAAAAGAACCACAAACAGTGCTTAATTAGACAGTACAGCTTTCACAAGACCCTCGGCCTGTCTGGGCCTCATTTCCGTCTTCCTTAAGATCATCCGCCCCATAAAAGCCGTGTGGGAAGTAGACAGACCTGGGAGGCCTTTTCAAGCCTTTGAATCAAGTGCTGCGAGGAGGAATGGGTTTGTCCAAACTATCGGCTAATGGTCGTCGAGCACCCCATGCGCATCCACAACAACCCTGCTAAGTGCATGGTATCATCCCCATTTTACAGATGGGACAACTGAGGCTCAGACGCCATGGAGACTTGACCCAGAACAACACAGGTGGTAAGGAGTGGAGCCAGGGCTCAAATCCAGCTCCCTCTGCTACGTAGCCTGCTTTGCTGTTGTTTTTCTCAATCCATGTTGATTATTTTTCTCAAATGGATATATTTTAAAAGAAGGTGATTCATTAGAAGAGATTGGAAGTTGTAGCTTGAAGGGAACTCAAGGCGGCCCATTCAGTCTGCCCGGGAGGCCTCGGAAGGGAATGTAGGGCACAGGGCTTGGATGGCTTTGCTTGAAAGAGGATTGGCACAGCTAGTGGCTGCGAAATCCATTGGGTCCAAGCATTCCAAAAGAAGCCATCCACTTTACCAAGAATGTGCTTCAACAACCACAGACACAGGCCCCAAAGAAGAAAAAAAGGCCTTGAGGAGCCCCCGATTGGCTCCTGGTGATGTCATGCCCCCACCCAGAATGCCTGTAAAACTGGCCAGCTCTGGGGCGACTTTATGGGGGCCTTGGTGTCTGCATCTTCCCTCCCTGGCAGCCAGGCCGGCATGATGGCTCCTGTTGACCAGCACCCCACCCGCCCCCCACATGTCCCCAGCCTCCCTGCCCTGGGCCTCTCACAGCCTATAATTACCTGCAGTGCCCAGCTTTATGGGCTCCCGGAGATGGGGGAGCGGGCAGCAAGAGGAAGTTCTCTGAGAGAGACCGGGGAATCTCCCCAGCTGGGCCTCTTCCTCCGGCCCCTCTTAGGGGCTTGGAGAGCAGACCCTGGAGGCCATGGTGGTGCCTGGCCTCTGCAGACACCCTCCCAGCCCCCAGGCCCTCCTCACTGGTCGCATCGGCATGCGCTCGCCTGCTAGCAATCCTTCAGCCACTCCCCAGGGCTCTCAGGATGAAATACAAATTGCTCCCTGTGGCCTCCAAGTGTCTGCGTGGTCTGGGGTCCACTCCTCTCTCACAACTCCCCCGCCCCACCCCACAGGGGCTGCAATGACCTCTGCACTGTTCCCACACACACCACACCTTCACTTCCCTCTGAGCCTCCTCAAATGCTAGTCCCTCTGCCTGGAACATTTATCCCTCCCTCTCTCTCTCTGCTCACCCCCCTTTAGCCGGCTAACTCCCACTCAGTCTTGAGGTCTGAATTTGCATTTGTCTCCCTTCAGGGATCTTTTCTGGACCTCTGTCCCAGCTGCGCAAGGTGCCCCTCTTCTGTGCTCACAGAGTCCCCTGGTTTGTCCCATGCCTTAGTCATTGGGGTCCCCCCAGAAGCAGAGGCCACAACAAGAGTCAAGGGCAGGTAGTTTTTTTGGGAGGTGATGCCAGCATGCCCTGGCAGGGAGGCGGGAAGGGAGACAGGGAAAGGAAGGCAACCAGTAGAGAGTGAGCAGTGGGCGTGTTACTGCTGTGGGCAGCTGGGGGTTCACTCTGCCGGAGCCCCGGGCTTCAGTGTAGGACACACACTGAGTAATCTCAGCCCAGGGGGAGGACCAGGGTATTAACCTACCAGTCCCATAAACCTAGGGGTGGGAGCCCACCACCAAAATTGTTTGGGGGCTATTCCTGACAGACCTCAATTATCTAGCCTGCCACAAGCACAGGCACCGTGGGCTCAGGCAGCCATAGAAAGTCCCCAGGAAGTCAGGTGGCCAGCATGAGGACGCTGAGGTCCCAGGGGTATAAGCCACACTGGCATCCACTCTACCCCACCACGGCCCCAGATCCCTCCACTGCAGGTGCCTCTCCCCTGCCCTCTCCTCCATGAGACCACAGCTTCCCGCAGGCGGGCATTGCACCTGCTTCGTTTGTGGCTGTATTCCCAGGCCCCCGCACAGTACTTGGCACATAGGCATATTTGGCAAGTCAAAATTGTGTCCTACTTGGGGTGGGTCCCCAAGCCCATCAGTGGTTCAGGGATCCTATCAGCAGTGTCCTCAGTTTCCCAGCTGGGAAACCCAAAGATCCAGGAGGCAAAGCCACAAGAAGAAACCCGGAACACATTTCATTACTATCAGCATTGGCCAGAGACTCCAAGGGTCAATCTTGCCCCTGTTAGATCCTTAGGCAAGGATAACAGTGAGCAGAGCCAGAGGCCTGGGTTCAAATCCCAGCTCTACCAATTACTGTGTGGCTTTGGGAAAGTTGCTTAACCTCTCTGTGCTTCAGTTTCTTCAACTCTAATAGCCCATAAGGCGTCATTATTAACATTATTACAAGATTCAAATGAAATAATGTATGTGAGATGCTTGGTCATCATTAAAATAATTCTTACCTCCTTAGCACACAAGGGGCTGCCTGGATCCAACAAATGATTCTTACCAAGCAGCCAAGACAGACCTAATCCTAAACCTTGAGGGTGCCCTGGTGCGAACACCTACTGAATGCAGAGCAGTGTGCTAGAGGTGTTATGCACATCCAACAGCCTGCCCGCAATAGGTCTATCTTCAGCAGCACCTCTGGACCTATGTGATTTGAATACCCCCAGTGACAGGAGGCTCACTACTTCTCAGGGCAATCAGATCGGTTTTCAGGCAGCTCCAGATGGCTACCGTTCTGCCGACTTCTGCCTCACAGTGAGCACAGAGCTCCCTCTTCCCCACAACGGCCCTGCAGAGATTTGCCAGAGTCATCTGCTCAGTCAGCCTTCTCATTCCCATAGTGAGGAGAGTGTTCCCCCTCTCAAAGTACTGCTTTGAAGTCCTACGTTTTCAAGGCCTCTCTCCATCCCTCCCTGGGTGGACTCCAGCGTCTGGGAATTCCATGAGAACCCCCCTGGGATGATCTAATTTGTGCAGAATACGGTGTGTCTCTGCCACACTGGGGACACTTGGCTTCTATTCATGCAGGCTGTAGTCACATTTTGTCAGCCCTCACGCTGTGCGGCCCTGGGCGAAACACTTGACTTTTCTGAGTCTCACTGTCTATCTATAAAGTGGAGGCAATGTAGGCACCTACTTCATAAAGCCGTTGGGGCCATTGATGGAATTACACACGAATAGCGCCTGACGCAGTACCGAAGCAGCACTGGGTCGTACTCGGAGCCAGCCACAAGCCTTAGCTAGGCCTTGCTCACACGAGCTCTTTTTCAGCTGGGTTGTTTTCGCATCTTTGGTCACCCCGGTGAAGTCAGCAAGCTGTCCCACTTTAACTGGGTCATTGATAAGTATGTTGACTGGGACCAGACCAAGAGGCCTGTGGGCGCACTGATCCCTGCTCCAGGGGGACGTTCCGCACCCGACTGCCTCGCTCCGTCTCGCTTCTCCGGAAGTAGACGCTCCCAGGGCTGACAGCTCTGTCCTCTTTGTCTCTGTGTCCCCACACCCTTGCAGAGCAACAGGCCAGAGAACATAAGTTGAATTCCCCCCCTTCACGGATGGCCTAAAGCCAGGCAGACAGTTGGTGAAGTACCTTCTTCCTCTCATTTTACACACAAGAGCATTAATGACAACCATGGGGAGCTGCTGTTGCCCTCTTCCCAGACACCAGACCCCCGCTCTTGGCTCACTAAACCCTCGCTGCAGCACCAGCCCGAGGGGTACTGTTACCTCCATTTTTTGGGTGGGGAACCTGAGGCTCAGGCAAGTTAAGTGACTTGCTCAAGACCCCACAGATACCGAGAGACAGAAGGAGGATTGGAACTCAGGCCTGTGCGGCCACGAGCCTCTGTCCGCCTCTGCCTGGCGGATTTTGACGTGCTTTGCCAGTGCTCTAAGTTGCATGGGAGACGTATTTGGGAACTCAGTTCGCCTCTGCCCATGGGCCTGATCCCAAGACTCTGCGATGGCGTAAACCATCCATTGTGGTTTTAAAACATGGCCGTAAGTTCTCTGACACTGCTCCCACTGAGACATGGGATCCAAGCTCCCTCCCCTTGAATTGGGGGGACTTGTGACTGCTTTGATGCATAGAATATGGAGGCGTGCAGTGGGCATTTATGATTATGCCACTATATGACTTCCTGGGCTTCCTATGCAATAACATGCCGTGCAGCTTCCACCTTATTTACCCACTCTTAGAGTCCTGAGTCGCCATTAAGAAGTCCTACTATCCTGAGACCAAAATGCTACAGGCACTATGTTGATGCTCCAGGTGACAGTCCCATCTGAGCCCAGCCTCCAGCCATCCCAGCCCAGGCACCAGACACAGAAGTAAAGAAGCCGTCTTGGACGTGGATTCCCCCAGCCCCAGTTATTAGCATCCTCCCAGCTGAGGCCCCAGCCATCACGGAGCAGAGAAGAGCTGCCCCCACTGTACCCTTCCAGAATCCTGTACCCACAGAACCTGTGAGCACACTGAAAATGTCGCTATTTCCCACCAGTAGGTTTTTTCGATGGCTTGTTCTGTAGCCATAAACAATCAGACACCATCAGACTGCGATCCTCATTTCTCAGCGTTCTGAACTTGTCAGTGGAAATACACACTCATTTTCAAAGTCAGAAGCTCCGCATGGACCATTTGGAAAGTCATGTCTGGCCCAGGCATTTTGGCTGAGTCAGAGGCCAGGCCTGCTGGAGACCTGGACTTTAACATCCTGAGGGTTTGGGTGGCTCATCCATTCATTCCTCAGCAGCTACTGCGTTGGCTGCATTATGTCTGGGACTAAGCCAGAGATGGGGATAGAGTGACAAACAGAACAGACACAGGCCCTGCCCTCAGGAGCCCACCGTCCAATGGGGGAGACAGGTGTCAGACAAGCAATTTTAAATTAGAAATGGAGACACATAGCATTAGGGGCACCTAACAGTGTCTGACAAACAGAGCAGGGAAGTCCTAAGACAGTGACCGTCTGAAGTGGAAGAGGAGGAGAGAGAGAAATGCAGGCCGAGAAAACAGCCTGTAGGGAGGCCAAGGTTGAGAGCACAAGGGCATGACAGATGGCCGTGTGGCTAGAGCAAGGCCCTGAGGCAGATGGTGAGAGGAGAGGCTGAACAGGGCTTCAGGGACTGAATGTGGAATTAATCAGCCCCAAGTCCCACACTGCTGGACCGCCACCCACTCCGCCTTCTCAGAGCTCCCTGGCTGTCCGCCTGTCTCTCAGAACCATCCCTTCTCCATTTCTTCGTCTGCCTCCTCTTTCTCCATCGCCACCATGTCAGGCTTCCCCCCTCACAATACACCCACGCGCTTTTCCGAGAAGCCCCCAAATTTTAAGTCGAACCCTACGAAATTGTAATATTTGGCCATGTTTGACCTCAAAAACAGCCACTTCAATGGTTCAGCTTCATTTGAAGTCATCGTCCCTTCCAAGATCTCTTCTGCCAAGTCCCAACCCGCAAAGCAAGTCTTAACACTCCTCATTTTCTGAGGTCTGTAGTTTTAAAATAATTTTCCAAATAGAAAATTCTGTCATCATTTCAAATAAAATTACATAACACACACGTTTGAATTCCACCTTGCCATTCCAGCTGCACCTCCGAAGATCGTGACACCCCACCCCCTAAATATGAGGCTCTGTTTCGGACCAGGGGTGCTCATTCCCTCTCAACTCTTCAGACTCTACTTGGGAATGAGGGGCACATAGCCTGGGAGGTCCCTAAGAGTATGAGAAGTCCTAGAGGGACTTGAGGAAGACAGGAGGTTGGGCAGGTTGAAACTCAGGGCGAAATGAGTTTGGAGGCAATTCCAGAGATGCTTAGGCTGGCACATGGCGCGTGCACAAGAAACGCGTGTGGGATCTACATCTGAAAAGCCCGCGTGTTCCTCTCCGCCCCAAACCCAAGAATTTGAGTGAAAAATAAAGGGACGAGCGAGGCTCCAAGCTTGCTTCTCCTCCCAGCCAGCCAGATCCTGGTACAGAGAGAGAAACTGAGGCCTAAAGACAAGAAGTGATTTGGACGAGATCTTGCCTTGAGGTCGGGGTTGGGGCGAGAACCCAGGCATCCAGGTACTCCATCTGCCCTCCAGCCCTGCATGACG
This sequence comes from Equus quagga, assembly GCF_021613505.1. Lineage (NCBI taxonomy): Eukaryota > Metazoa > Chordata > Mammalia > Perissodactyla > Equidae > Equus > Equus quagga. Next base: position 92,503,058 of record NC_060278.1, read on the forward strand.
GGAGTGGGATTCCCAAGAGACCAGCTGGCCGTGTCCAAACCTGAGGCCAAACGCTGCTCCCATGCACTGCTGTTTGCTCAAGGGGGTGGGCCGATGGCCATCTGGTCACATGGCGGGCATTGGGGTGTGAATGGCCAAATAGAGGCACAGGAGTGGGGTGGGATGGGGGACGATTCTATAATCTGCCCTGCGTCACTGTCCCAGAGATTCTGAGAAATTGGGTGAAAGTGTACCCTCTCTCGGGCCTCCGCCACCCAGGGTCAGAGACTAGGCACGCCCTGCCCCAGGGCAACACTGCTCCCTCCCAGACCTGTGAATCCTGGGTTTCTGGCACTCTTGCTTGCCCCTAGCACTGGCCCAGGTAGAGATGGAGGGTGGTTCTGGGCCTTGGGAGAGCCTATGAGGTCAGGCCAGACCAGGCCTGAGCTGACTCTGTGTGTGTGTGTGTGTGTGTGTGTGTGTAGGTGGATGTGGGTGAGCGTGTGAAAGAGAGCCACAGACATAGGCACAAAGAGCAGCTCAGCCATCCGCACTATCAACCAACATTTATTGCCACCTCCTCTGAGTCCAAGGGAAGAGAAAGTAAATGGGAACCCCCGCCTTGGCCCGAGGAGGAGCTCAGAGTCCATGAGGGAGCAAGGCCCTGAGCAAAGTCTAGGAGCAGTTGCCACACACAGAGCCCCTTGCTGTGCCTTCCGATTTAATCCACCCAGTAACCTCCAGAGGAAATGGATGTTACCCATGTGACAGCTGAGGAAAGTGAGGCTCGGGAAGGCTAAGGGGCATGCCTATGAAAGTTCCACGGGAAGCAGGCGCCAACCTGCCCCAGCTCACCATTTCATTCCCAGCGATTGGCACATGAGAGGCAGATGCCCAGTAAATCTCTGCCGAATGAGTGACTGAATAAATGAATGAATGAATGAAATGTCAGAGGCCAGATTAGAACCCAGGTGTGTCTGCTCCAAAGGCCAGGATGCCCCTGATTTGCAGACACGTAAAATGCTCTAAGAGAAGTCAACGCAAAGCAGTGTGGGAGCAAAGAATGCAGGGTCACACACTGCTAGGGGGACAGGGGTGGCACAAAGAGCAGAGAACACTTGATTGAGGTTTTGAAGTGTAAATAGGAGTTTTCTAGGCTGACCACTAATTCTCCAAAAATTTAGTGAGCACGTATTATATGCCTGGCACTTTTCTAGGAGCTTGGGATCCATCACTGAAGAAGATAAGATTTCTGCCCTCATGGAACTTATATTCAAGAGGATCAGAGGGGCAGCGCCTCTCAGGTGGAGGGAACAATGCAGATAGGAGCAAGGAGGTATGTCTTGGGGATGCAGACTATGGGGTTCATTGGGTAGGGTAGGTGTGAAGGGAGAGTTGGGAAGGGGAGACTGGAGAGAGGGGTGAGGGTTCTGTGTGCCTGAGAACAGACGAGAAGAGGGAAGGGTTTTTTTCAACTCATTGACCTAGTATCTTTGACTGCATCAATAGTTAGATTTTTATGCTTAGTTTTTGTGCTTTTTCTCCTAATTTAAGCCATGGATACAATCATGGAAAATCTAGGGCTCCAGAAGTTTCTAGTGCCACTGAAAAGAAATTATTTTTCTCATTATTCATCTTTTCATATTTTATATTGATTTCGGTATTGAAAAATATTTATTTCCACATTTAAAGCTGAAATCTTTATGTCAGGTACCCAGACGCCAGCACCGACAGTTATGTTGCTTATAAAATATGTGACATGTTTTAATTTCTTTAAATCAATCACTCACTCACTCGTGATGTCTTTGGCAGGGATAAGATAGAAAACAGGCTTTTATTTTATTAGGAAGCGGCGGTTGTCAACATTTCAAATGGGAGGTTGCCTGACCCTCATTTCTGCAGATTGTTGGGGAAAAGTTAAAGTAGACGACTCCAGCACTGGATTTGGATGTGTCTGTGGAAGACGGGAGCAGGGGGTCTCGTGTCTGAATGAGACCAACCGGGGCATGGGGATGTGGGTGAGGCGGCTCCTCCTGCAGTGAGAAAAAAGTGAGATGATCACAGCTGACCTCCACTGTGTGCAGCGGGGACCCCTGGCCAGATCAGGAAGAGAATTCCAAGGAGCCAGAGGTAAGCAAGAAAGTGACAGTGGAGGAAGGAAAAGGGGCTTAGGCAGGAACCATAAGGGTCTCCGTAAGCCAGGAACAGGGAACAGGGTGATGGGGATACACGCAGGGCAGGGCAGGGACCCGGGTCTGCCCGGGCTGAGCAACAGGCAGGGCGCCCAGCGCCGAGCCTGATCCCTAACAGGTGCTCAGACAATAGCTGTTGAGTGAATGGTCTTGAACACCAGGCTGATTGCCTGTATATTTTTGACAGCTGTGATGTGTTGGGTGCTTTTTACGTGCTCAGAAGTAACCTTGCTAACGGCCTTTCATTCATTCATCATCTCATTTTACAGAAGAGGAAACTAAAGCTTAGAGAGGCTAGGTGGCTAAGCCAGGGTCACAAAGCTAGAAAGTGCTAGATTCAGGGCTTGAACCCAGTTCTGCGTGAGTCCAGAACCTACGTTCTTTGTCTCCTGGGACTTTGTTCTGCGGGAGAAGGAAATGCAAAGACCAAGCTGCCTGCCTCCTCACTCTCATGGGACCTAAACATTCCATGGGCCCCTAAAGCATCATGGGCCGTGGGTTGGTGCCTGCTGGGGAAGTCGGCCCTGGGCAGAGAGACGCCTCAGGGGTGTGATCTCTGTGTCTAAGAAAGCAGGTCTCCTTGCAAATAACTGAAGCCACTTTTTCAGGTGTAGCCAGGGACCCTTCCAGGAGGTCATCCCCAGGCATGGCACTACTCCTTGAGACATTTTCACCTCTTCGCTGGACAGTCAGAGGGAGGAAAAGCTCAGTTGTGGGAGGACTCAGATCAGGCCAATTCTGTGCACACAGAGCAAGAGCGGGAAAACCCAGCCTGCCCCACCCCCAGCCCTGCAGGTGGAGAGGCGCTGGCCTCTCTGCCCTCTGCCCTCCACCCTCGGCTTCCTGGAGCTTTCTCCCTGGGAGGAGCTGGGGCCCTGTGGGTGACCTTTGGCATCTCTGGCCTCTGCCTTCCCTCCCTATCCCTACCCCCATCATTCAGAAGCTCCTAGGCAAGGACAGTGGGCATCGCTGGGGGAGGATGGGGCTGCCCCCAGCCCTGTCTCCTGCCTGGCCCGCTCTCACCCTGGCTGTTGGAGTCCCCAACTTCAGCCTCCCGTGGCCTCAGTTATGTCTCATCTGGAAATCAAAACCACCCTTGCTGGGCTTCCTGACAACCTCCCATAGCAGCCCCAGTTGTGAGTTTTCTGTAAGAAAACAGGAATAACTTCCAGCTTTATTGTGTGCCAGCCTCTGTGCTAAACACTCTGCTTAGTCAATGCCCATAACAATTCCACAAAGCAGGTACTCTCCTGGCTCCATTCAGGAGCAATATGGATTAAGAGACTTGCTCAGGGTCACACAGCAGTGAGCGGCCAGGTCAGGATTCAAACCTGCCTGGCTGGCTCCAGAGCAGGCCTCCGAGCACCAGGCCCCCGCTGCTTCCCAAATTAAATTCTGCAGGGCCTCCCTATTGCCTGGATAAAGCCCAGTTCCCTCGCCTCACTCTCCAGGCTGTCCTAACCTGGCCTTTGCCGAATGCTGTAAGGTCCCCACCCTTCCCCCGTCCCCCGCCGCCCCCTGCTCCCCAACATGGCATCAGGCACACACCAGCCATCCGGACCACTGATGATCCTTCAAACTCCCATGTCATCTCACCCTCACTTCCTTTGGCCGTGCCATTCTCTCAGCCCAGAACTCCCTTCCCGATGGAGGAAGTGCTCTAATGGATTGAGCACAGGGTTTTGAGAGATGGACCTGAGTCCGAATCCCACCTCTGCCCCTGGGTCCCACTGCATGACTTTGGACAAGTCATCTCATCTCTCTGAACACTGATTTCCTCAACCGTAAAACTGGACCCCAAGGCCTACCTCATACTGTTTCCGTGAGAATTCACTGAGAAAGGACAGGTGGAGCGGCAGGCACAGAGTGAGGATTCAGTGGGTGCTCTCACTGCTCGACCCACCATCACCATCACCTACCCCCATCCTGTCATCCTTCGAATCTCAGCTCAAACATCGCCTCCTATGAGATGCCTTCCAGGAGTCTCTCAGATAAGCAGGCAGAGCGCTGGCCCCTGGGCTGTGAGCTCTGGGAGGGTCTGAGTCTCCTCTGGACCCCAGCCTGAGACACAGGGCTGGCTGTGTTGTGATGCTTGTAGGACAGAGGGAAGGAGAGAGGGAGGAGAAAGAATTGAACGGGTCAGAAGAAGGCAGCTGGGGGTTGGTGAATGAGACTGGAGATTAATAGTGGAAAATAACTTGGGCCTTAATTATTTTGGTAACGAGGCCCAAAGTGACTGGAGGCAGGATGAAGGGCGACCACATTCAGCCAGATTACCCAGTAACCCGGCTGTGTAGACAGCCTCATCATTTCTCAGGGTCCCCATTGAGCGGACCCCACGCCCCGCTTACCCTCTCCCTGCAAGGCAGCTCAGACTCAGTTAGAGCCCCCGACACCCCTCACTGGAGGGAGGAGGGAGCCTCAGGAAGCAGGGTCAGCCTCCACCCGACCTGGTGGGCTCCCCGGGGTTTGAGGGGAGATTCTCAAAGTAGTTTTTCCTCCTTATTTTCTCCCAGGCCCTGTGCTGAGCCAGGGAACCAGGTTTGGTCCTCCTCCCGGGCCTGGGGGTGGGGGTTGAGGGTTGGGAAATGGGGAGACCCGCAGGCTAAGCCAGGAATGAGCAGAGGGGAGCCCCACCCCTCCTGCTCACCTCCTATTCCCTCCTTCCCAGCCCCATTCCATCCCCGTGCCCTCCTCATACCCTCTTCCTCTCCATCCCCTCCTCAGCGCCCCCTTCTCCATCCCCAGCCCAATCCCACCTCTCCCCCACTGCTCCCCATCCCTGCCATCTCCCCTTCCCCCATTCCTACCCTCCTCCGCTCTCCATCTCTTCCCAGAGAGCCAGGGTAATAACAGCCTCCAAACCAGCCTGACAGGTTCCAGCAGACCCGGCCCTGCCCCCGAGGCAGGTAAGGAGGTGGAGCGGTGACCCCCCAGCTGCTGGCAGCCTGAAAACACCAATTATCTCGGCAGTCCGCTGGCCTGCCCAGCCAGCCCAGCTCCGGGACCCTGGGGGGTATGGAGAGGTGGGGGCAGGGGAGGATGCCCTAGACACGACAGGGCTGGGTTTCCAAACCCCGCACGCAGTCCAGTAACATGCCAACCGAGGATGCAGCCTCTTCTGAGAGCTGACAGGTCTGCAGAATTCTGCCAAGCCAGACACATTGACTCATGTTTAATTACACATGGAACCAATCATCTGGTCAAAATGAGTGAAGTTTCATAAACGGAGACGTGAAATTCAGGCGAAGAAATTAGCAACGTTTTTTTCTGATGAATTCATTGTTTGAAGCTTTGACGTGGACCATCCATGAAAACCCCTTTCAGAGCCAGGATTTCCAGACTTCGTTTTCTCCACCTGGTCCTCTCACCTTGTCCAGGGATAGGAGTGAGGAAGAGAGGCTGGTCAGAGCAGTGTTAAGTGCGTGTGTGATTTTGAGTGTGAATGTGAATGTGTGTGAGCAAATAAATGTGAGCCAGATGCCCGGGTTCAAAGACCAGCTCCACCCCTGCTAAGCTGTGTGACCCTGGGCAAGTTATTCAACCTCTCTGTGTCTCAGTTTCCCCAGCTGTAAAATGCACAAATGAAGAACAACCTGCCCCCGGGGTTGTTGTGAGAACTGAGGAATTCATAAATGCAAAGCACTCAGCGGAGGGCACCAGGTGGGCATGACTCATGCGTTTGCTACCATTACTGTTGTTGGTATCAGTATTCATAGTATCAGTATTAACAGCATCATCATTACTGTCATGATTACTTAGAAGCATGCCTGGACCCGTAAACACTCAGTCCAAGTGGCATTGATCATGTGTGTGCATGTGTGCACATAAGCGTGTGTGTGTGTCTGTGTGAGATATGATCAAGGAAGGGGCCTGTGGGTGAGTAAATGGATATTCCTGGATGAACAGTGGCTCTATATTACAGTTTTAGTTACAGTTCTATAGATTGGAAGTTCAACATGGGTCTCATTGGGCTAAAATCAAGGTGTGGACAGGAGGCTCCAGGAGAAAATCCATTTCCTTGCCTTTTCCAGCTGGTGGAGGCTGCCTGCATTCCTTGGTCCACATCTCTTCCTCCTTCTACCAAACCAGAGATGTTGTGTCTCTCTAACTGAGCTTCCCCACTCACACGTCCCTCGGCCACAGCTGGGAAAGTCTCTCCACCTTTAGGAACCAATGTGATGACATGTGCCCCACTACCAATGTGATGACATGTGCCCCACTCAATTAATCCAGGTTAATCTCCCCATCTCAAGGTCGTTAACTCCAGTCATATCTGCAAAGTCCTTTTGGCCACAGTAAGATAACCTACTCACCAGTTCCAGGGACTAGGACACAGACATCATCGGGAGGCCGTTATCCTGCCTCCCACAAATGGAAAAAGGCCGTCCTGGCTCTAAATCGGTTGCAGCTGAATCAGATCAGTAAGCATCTATCTTTCGTGCCTCTCCTGGAGCTCTGGGCAGTAGAAGCGGCTGGAGGTAGCCAGACTGGCAATGGACAAGCTATAGTCTGCAAGTTCAAGAGCATCCCAGCTAAGGTTCCCAGGTCCCAGGTCCCAGGTTTGGATAACTCCTCCCAGGTCTGAAAGGGCAGCGAGATGTGGATCAGGCTCCGCTCCTGACCTGCTGTGTGTCTGTGGGGACAACTCTCCCTGTCTGAGCCCCAAGGTTTTCTCATCTGTAAAGCGTTCTGGGGACCACACATGATGACCATGTTGGGCAAACAGGAAGGTCTCAATCAGAGGTTCAATATGCCCATTCCACATCCTCGGGACATGGAGGTCAGGTTCACACTTACAACAGCAGGTGGAGTGTGTGGCAGGGTGTGTGTTTGTGTGTGTGTGTAGGAAAGTGGGAAAGCATGTGAATATGTGCGCATGAGGGTGGAAATCAGCATGTAAGAGAGTGCTTCCCTGCACAGGGGACCAAGTGTGCTCTTTCCCACGGGCCCAGTGCCTCCCACCCAGCTTCCTCTGACGGCCGAAGCCAGTGCCCACAGACCCCACGGCTCTGGGAGCCTGAGCACGGTGAGCCGCCCCAAATGGGACATCTCTTTGAAGTCTCCTGTTTTACACATTCTATTCCAGAGGCTGTCCATTTGCTGCTTTATTATAAAGAACAACGTTTCAGGCTGCAAATGTTTGGAACACTGTGCAACTGTTACAAAGCATGAGGTCAGACTTTGTACAGACAGGATGTCCAAAACATAGTGCTAAGCAAAAGAAAAAAGTGAGTTTCATAACACCCGGTATACGTTAGGCCCATTTTCATTTTAAAAAAAGCATCCAACTTGCTAAGGTTCAGAAACACAACAGCTTTCACGGCACAAGGCAAGAAGTAGATGGACGTAAGACCCCAGGGAGAAGTCAGGCTGTGTCACACGGGACAGTGCAATCTCCACATAAAAACACTCAAATCCCAGTTTTTGAAGTGGGCAGTTAGCCTTTGGCATCTGTGTTCTTTGAAATAAGAGTGAAAAAAGGTGTGTGTGGGTGGTTGGTGTATAAATTCATGGCGGTCGTGTAGTAGGAGAGAAGGGTTTCAGTGCCCCTGGCTTGTTTTTATTTTCTGTTTACATTGTGAGTCTCCTTTACTTTTTTTTTTTTTTGAGAAAGATTAGCCCTGAGCTAACATCTGCCGCCAATTCTCCTCTTTTTTGCTGAGGAAGACTGGCCCTGAGCTAACATCCATGCCATATTCCTCTACTTTATATGTGGGATGCCTACCACAGCATGGCTTGCCAAGCAGTGCCATGTCCACACCCGGGATCCGAATGGGTGAACCCCAGGCCACCAATGCGGAACGTCCGAACCTAACCACTGCACCATCGGGTGGTTTTTTTAGACAAGTTTATACAGGTGTCCCAAAGTCTTAGTACAGGTTCCAGCTTAACAACTAGTGTTTCTCTAATCATACAAAATAAAGACAGGGGCCGGCCCGGTGGCGCAGCAGTTAAGTGTGCATGTTCCACTTCAGCGGCCTGGGGTTCACCCGTTCAGATCCCGGGTGCGGACATGGCACCGGTTGGCACACCATGCTGTGGTAGGCGTCCCACATATAAATTAGAGTAAGATGGGCATGAATGTTAACTCAGGGCCAGTCTTCCTCAGCAAAAAGAGGAGGATTGGCAGCAGTTAGCTCAGGGTAATCTTCCTCAAAAAAAAAAGAAAGAAAGAAAGAAAAGTAAATAAAAAATAAAGACAAAGAAGTAAATCCATAATCAAACATTTGTGTAAAAATGGTACCCCAGGGAAATGGGCAATGTTTGTCTCATAGATGCTAACACCACAGGGTACACCTGGTACTGACACTGGCCGAGCCGGTCAGGAGTCTGTGGCGCCTCCAACCCCAGGGTTCACAGGCCTGCCTGGATCGTCAAGTTCAGGTATCAGGGAAGGTCAGCAGCATCTAGAGCCAAACCATGGGGTGTTCCCCAGAATCCTGTGCATTCAAACCAGCATGCACACTCACACGGGCTCTGAGAACAAGTTCCCTTGCGATGTGTAATTTTCATTCTCATCAGTCACCAGTCTAGGAGATGATGGATCTGTGTGGCTGACGGCCCACTGCCAGCTGACTAGCCTTGGACATGCCATTTTTAATCTCTGACCTTTGGTTTCTCCAGCTGCCAAATGAGGACACAAGACGATGCATGCAAAGTGCCCAGTGCAGTGCCCAATGCGTGGTAGGTGCACGATAAATAGGGCCTCTAAAGAAGCGAGGCCCACGGCCTCTCCCCGGTCCCTGGGCTCCAGCCAGGTAGGAGAACGTCATCAGAAGTGGGTTGGCCACCTGGAGAGAGCAGAGTCCACTGGCCTTATCAGGCTGACCTCACTGTGGCCCACGCAGAACTGGCCTCTGGCCTCTGACCACCTGCACTTGACTGGCTCTAGGACATGTGCCACATGATACCAGGGCCCCAAGGCTCAGAGGGTCCTCACTGCCTGCTTCTGAGGGAAGCAAGATACTCCCATTTTGCAGATGGAAAACTAAGGCTCAGAGAGCCTCTATAGCTTCTATTTATACATTGGTTTCCACTCATTCATTCATTCACTCATTCATTTGATGTTTAAATGAGATGCTAATAAGGACCAAGCACTGTGTTAGGCTGGGAGCAGCAGGAAGCAGCAGTAAAAGAGACCTACAATGTCCATGCCATCACAGAATCAGGACCAGCTTCACGGGCACGTGACCCATGCAGTCACACAGGACCCAACAATGGGTCACAAAACCAAATAAACAGTTCCTGGTTGATGAAGGTACGGGGAGGGGCATCTGAGCAAACCCTGGGGAGGTGAGGGTTAACCATAACGGGTGGGGGCGCCTGACCCAGTCCAGAGCCTTTGTGTGGACGTCCTAAGGGACCAACTTTTTGGCTGAGGCCTGAAGAATGAGTAGAAATTGACCTGTAAAGAGGTGGAAAGAAGAGATGAAAACTCAGTTTCCTTCACTATAAAACGGAGATAGTGATCCTGGTGCCGCAGGACTGACCATTACAAGATTTCATTCAATTCATTCACTCATTCGATTCATTCATTCATTCAGCAAATATATTTCAAGCACCCACTACGTAGCAGGCGCTGAGCAGGTGCTGTGGACCCACATAACAGTAGAGGACAAAATACAGCATGCCTGATGACGCACGTGTCCTAGCTGGGAGGTGGATGTTCAAACAATTTATTACAGACAATTATTTATCTACTCCTGGGCTTTGTGCGGAGAAGACGTACAGGGTGCTAAGGACCACGTGATAGGGACTGAGCTGGGCTGGGGGACAGAGTTCTCAGCCCCACCCAGGGCCAGGCACAGAGGAGGCCCCGGGAGAATGCGGGCTGATGGAGCCTGGCTCTGCATTCTGTTCAGCTGCAGGCACAGGCCCAGCGGGGAGCTGTGGACCCCGTTGATTCCAGGAGGCACCATGCCAGCAGCCACTGGGCTGTGCCCTGATCCCAGGGGCAGTGGGTGGACCTCGAGAGGAGCTAGCCCACAGCAGGGAGAGGGCAGGAGAGCAATAAAGAGCTTAATGAAAGGGAGACAGCTTTCAGAGGGAGGGAGGGAGGCTAGCCTTACTGACCAGAAAGCCTGTGCCTGGTACTTCCATCACACGTGTCAGTCCACCTTCCGAGCCCTCTAAGACAGCTGCCCCATGTTATAGCAGAGGACACTACGTCTCAGGCAGGCTAAGCAACAGCCCAAGGCCACACAGGAAGTTGGGACCAGAATCCAGCCTCCTGACTCCCAGAACAGACTCAGCTGCCTCCACTCACCTTCCCCCAAGCAAAACTCTGTCCACCTACTTGACAGCCCACCAGAGAAATTTCTCTCCAGTCGCAGAACCAGCAATGCTATGTTTCTCGTGAGCAGGGGTTTGCGCTTCCTTGAGAAGCACTGTGGATCTTAAAGTTGATCTTTTTTCCCTCTTCCCCTTGACCACCAGGAAGCCCAGAGTCACCTCTGGCCCATCTCACCACAGACTTTATGTGAACTATAATATCACTTCTGGTGCAATCTCACTCTTCTACCCTGCTTTTCTTTTCTGCCTCCTACTTTTTACTAATTTGTGGTGTGGTTTCACTCACTCTATTATACCCAGCTTCATCGAGCCATCTTAAACCCCTTCAGTGTTCTCTGTGCGTCTGCTTCATCCTTCCCTCTCCGCAGGGAGCCCTTCTCTGGCTCCTTATGTACAAGGACCAGGTGAGGCTGCCCCAGCTCTCCATTCTCATCCTTTCCTCATTCAAGCCGCCACCACGCTCTGACCAGCACCCCAGAATCCAAACTCCAATGTCCTGAGAGTGGGAGTGTCCCAGCTTGGGCCAGTTGTCAGCTCCTGGTTCAGGCAGCTGTGGCCGTGGGCTGGGTCACACAGCAGTAATACGGCAACAGGATTCCCTCACCGCAGGTAATACTCAGTCTCCTGATCTTGGCACTCCAGCCCCTGAGGACCTGTGTGCCGCCTCCGCTTTCCATTCTAGCCATCCTCTTGCACCTCAGTCTCCAGCCAAACAGGACATCTTGCTGACCTACTTGCTATTCTGGAAACTTCCTCCACTACCACCTCTAAGACCTCACCCAGACCAACTCCTCTCCCAGGGCCCTTTCCTCCACCTCTCTCTGTCTTAGCTGATGACCAACCTAACTGCTCCCTCCTCCCTTTCCAAGGCTTGCTCCGTCCACCCCACCAATTATCTTCCTCCTGTTCCCATTCGGTACCATCTGTCCCTCTTGTACCGTGTCCACCTTCCTGACCCTGCACCGCGAGGTTCCATAAGGCTCTGATATCCCTCACAAGACGCCAGACTCTCGGAAGGCAGAGTCTTTGAAGCAAGGAGCCAAACCCACGTGCCTCGGGGACAGCCAGTTCAAATGCTAGCTCAGCCCCTTAGCAGGAGGACTTGGGCACGCCCCTGGGTCTCTTCGTGAGCTGCCACCTGGGAGCACGGACTCAGTCACCCGGAGTTATTGTGGGATTGCGTGGGAATGAGCCAGGGCAGGACACACAAGTGCTGAGCACAGAGCACCTACGGAATGTTTGTTGAGTGAATGAGTGGATTTGTGGCTGAAGATGAGTATATTTTCATTAATTTATGCACACACTCCACTCCCAGCTGCTGGTGGTGGCCCGCATACCCGCTCAGGAGCCTTTCACTTCCCGGGGACACGAGGAAGGGCGTGGCGAGCGGCCCCTGAACCCCGCGCTGTAACCTGTAGGTAGCCGCGGCAAGCTCGCAGAGCACATGCGCAGACCCTGCAGAGGGGCGGGACTTCTTCAGACTGTGGGCCCAGGCCCCGCCCACCCCTCTCCCCAGGGCGACCCAGACTGTCCCTGCTTCCCGAAGGCCCTGTTGGGGAACAGGTCTGAGCCCCTTTGCCCTCTTCATGCTTCTGACCATTTCCTGTCCCCTGGGACTCCCCCAGGACGGGGAGGGTGCTGGAGGGGAGGCAGAGAGGGGCCGCGTCTGCTGAAGAGTGCCTGCTCCGGGCGGTGGCTGCATTTCCCACTTCATGTGCATCTTCTCATTTGCTCTTCATTTCTCCTTTACCACTTTGCCAAATTAATATGATTATACCCATGTTGTAAAGGAGGGAAGTGAGGCTCAGAAAGATTATCTGGCCTCCCCAGGCCACCCAGGTGGTGGAGCCAGAGTTTCAGGCCAGAACTGCCAGTCTGCAGAAGCTGGGGTCTTGCCAATGTGGCAGGGTGAGGACCCGACCCCAGCCCCAGTGAGAAGCCCCTGGCCGGATCAGAGGAAGGCTGGCCCCTGCTCTCCTGGGGACTGGATAGGAAGCCCTTCACAAGGAGGCAAGAGTGGACAACAGTCAGCTGTCTAGTGCCCAGGAGGCTGGGCCAGCCAGGCTCTTGCATCCCTCCTGGCTGGGGAGAAGCCAGGTGTCATGACCAGGAGGCAGACTATGGGGTGGAGGGCCAGCTCCTCACCCACCACCCGGAGTGTCTTGGGAGGGACAGGCCATAGCTGACAGTGCTTTGTGAACAGAGAGGCCAAAGCAGGAGGCAACAGGGCAGGACTCGAATTTGGGGCCATGTGCTATTCTGGATGACACCTGGAGACTTCACCGGGCCCTTCTGGAAGGTCTGAGCATGGACCACGTGCCTTAGAGGTCTCCTCAACAGCAGATTTTCCTCTAGAGGAGTAAGTGGGCACCAACAACGGCTGACAATATAATGGTCATGGTAGCAAGGATGAAGGTGAATATGATGGGGATGATGGGGATCATGATGGAAATAATAATAACAGCTAACACACAGAGCACCTCGTGTCTATCAGACGCTGTTCTAAGCGCTTAGGAAGCAACACCTCTGAGACAGGTACAAATGTTATCATCCCCATTTTACAGATAAAGAAACTAAGACAGGGAGTGGCTAAGTAACTTGTCCAAAACCACACAGCTAGAACCTGTTGGAACTGGTACTCTGCTTTCAGAGTCTACACTACCACCTACAATATTACCTACCTGAGATTGTAACACAATGAACATACGCATCGCTATTTATTGAGCACCTGCCCTGCATCGGGGACTGAACTAAGCCCTTTACATGCGTTATCTAACTTAATTCTCACAAGAGCTTTAATTCCCCGACATTGTTATAGTTCCATTCGGATGATATAAAATCTGAAACCTCCAAGTGAAAGTAATCTCTTCAATATCACAGGGCCAGCAAGTGCAGAGGTGATGTCAAACCCAGGTGGCCTGCCTCCGGGTGCCCCATCTTAACCACTGAGGACACCGTTTTTCAGTGGCTATGCACACACATGCACTCACATTCTTCCATGAACCCATGTGCACACACACACATGTACCAGGACACACTCGCCCCACGCAAACTCACAGAAACATGGCCACCAAAAGCCAGCTGTGTTTGTCACCTAGTTAGCAACCCAAGCCCTCGGCCTAAAGACTCAAGATGTTCTCTCCAAAAAGGGGTTCCCGGGTGGCAGGCAAGTTTGCATTGCAACCATGCCAGCAAATGCTGGCAAGCCCCATCCGACAAGGCTCCCCAGGCTCTGAGCATCTGCAAAAAGCCGGTAGGGGTGAGGATATTCACACTCAGGGCTGAAACTCCAGCTTCTTTCCCACGGTGAGTTCACAGCTGTAAATCCCACTTCCCGGGAGCTCCTGCTGGGGTTTGCACACTGCCTTCCAGGGCCTTCTGTCAATCAGTTTCAGTGCTAATCGAAGCAGAGATGCTGGCCAGAGGATGGAACCGGTTAGACCTGCTTGACAGTCTCCCAACTGTGATGTGGGAGTCTGGGCTTGCAGCTAAGTCTAATCTTCCAGGTTGCTTTTAGGAGCCTTTCCTGAGCTCCTGCCTCCTTCGTGTGAGACCGGGCCCTGGACACTGCCAGGAACCAGAGATGGCTCAGACCCAGCCCTCTCTCCGAAACTTGAATCTTCCTGAAGCGACACCCACCCGCCCAGCCATGCCCGCCATAATAACAGCTGCCACCATTTACTGCACCCCACCACCTGCCAGACCTCATTGCCAGGCTCTGGCTCAACAGAGCTCTCTGAAGCCAGAAGTGGGCAAGATGCTCCCATTTCACCAAGAGATAACTGAGGCTCAGAAAGGGGAAGTGATTTACCTAAGTCCCCATGGCCAGTAAGAGGAGGGCTACCTGACTGCACAACCTGAATTCCTTCCAGACGCCCACTCCAGCTCCAGTGAGGATCTCAGAGGAAGGGAATTGTCTTTCTTTCAGTGCCTGTGGCCTAGGAGTGCTGGCAGAAGGAGGCGATCTAAAGAGGGAAAGACTACAGGTAGCAGAGGACTTTGTGGGAAAGCAGCTCCAGCCAAGGCGTGGAGGCTGGAGGAGCCAAGCGGGTTCCGGGCTCAGTCTGGCCGGCACACAAGATTCAGAGTGAAGACCAGGGGGGCAAGGGCTCAAGTGCAGGGTCCTGAAGGCCAGGCTGAAGAATTTGGAATGTGCCCTCGAGGCAAAGGGGAGCCATCGAAGGTTGCTGAGCAGGACTGTTGCCAATATCTCAGAAGCTAAAAAATTAACTAAAAAGCAATGTCCACAACAGAACACAGACGGCTCAAGAGCAGGGTGAAGGTGGGCGGAGGTGGGAGGGCTCTTCTCAGAGTCAAGTGTCCACTGAATAAAATCGCAGAAGCAGTGTTCAACCAGTTCTAAATTCTCTCTCACCTATCACCCAACCCCCAGCCTCAGAAGAGTGGAGCAGTTGAAAACATGGACTCTGGATTTAAGACTGCTTGGTTTGAATCCCAGCACTACCACTTATTAGCTGTGCATCCTTGGACAAGTTGCTTAACCTCGCTGTGATTTTGTTTCATCATCCAGGAAATGAGGATAAGACCCTCCCCCTGCCTCAGAGGTTTATTGTGAGGGTTGCTTGAGCTAATCGTTGTAAGACACTTAGCGCCAGGCACTTGGAAAGTGTTTGTCGAATAAGGATCTTCGAAAAAGTCTCTCATCTATTTGTCAAGGTTGGAAATAGGATGCGTCTGACATGGTACATTCTTAGCCATCCCATTCTGGGTCCTACTAAGCACCAGTTACTTTGCTACCAACAAGCCATCCCTTTAATACTATGCTCTGAAGATTCCCAAGAACCGACTTCAGGAGCCAGCTTCAGGCTCCCAGACCCACAGTCCGTGGAATGGGTCTATTACATATCAGCAAGGGCATCAGGTTCGAGCTGGTGCTCCTTCCTTTTGAGAGCAGGACTTCTGGCTCTTCTTGGTCTTCTGGTGTCCCTCCTCCCTCATGAGAACAGAGAGAAGATGAGTCACCCAAGGGAACACAGCACAACCATCCTTTTTAGAGACATCAAGCAAAAGGAAGGTCTTTTAGATATGTGATGCCTAGAATCCAACTGATATGTAGCTTTTCTACTATATAAAAGTGTAAGAGCTGGACAGAGGTCACTCTCTGTTTACCTCGAAGGAGACAGAACCTGTACAGGCCGACAGGCAGGCAAAGGTGGGTTCCCTTCAGAAGTCATCCGAGGACCAGAGCAGACTCCTCCCAGGGGCCTCTGTACTTTGCTTCCGCCCTTTGACCTTCCCCACATGGCCTCAGACTCTGGGCTCAGCACCGTGGACTGCCGAAGCCACAGTTTAGGCAGAACTGAAATTTGGAGCATTGCTCTCTTCTGGGGCAAAGACAAACCAACGACTTGTTGATTTTGCAAACAAGACAGTGACGTTATCAGAGGTAAATTTTTTTAAAAAGGACCCTAGCAGTTTCAGAGGAGTAGGGTGAGGCTTGGAAGTCGAGGTTCTGACTCCAGGAATTGGCCAAGAAAGAAGTGGGGACATTTCAAACCAAGGTGTGGTGGTGGAAAAAGCCAGGAAGGTGCATCTGAGAGGAGATACAAAAGCAGATCTGCCCCCAGAAAGCAGCTTATGTCTCAAGAACTGGAACAGAAAGGACTTCAAGGAGCTCATTCGCCCAGCGGTATCAGCAGGCACCTGGAGACACACTCTCTCCCAGCTCTGCTTGGAGGCAAGATTCCCCTGACTCTGTTTACCCAGCTGTGAAATGGACCTGGTGACATTAATGCCTGGTCCCTTCCAGTGTGAGGTAAAGAGCCAAAGTCATATGAGGAAGGCAAGGCAATGGGAGTGTGGGGAGGGTGCTGCTCACAGACGTGTCCCAATTACCGAGAGGAAATGTCATCCAGGAACCACGCAGCCTCCCTTCGTCTGCGTTCCCCTTTTAGAGAGCCTCTTCCTGCGCCATTGAAACAGAAAGCAGGAGCTTGGGGAAGGTTGATTTTGATTTGAGGACACTGAATTCAATCTTTCCTGGATGTTTACAAAGTGTGTTTACCAAGCAGCCTGCTCTCCAAGACCTAGCAACTGCTTAAAACAAGAGAGCTGGTGATTTGTGAAGTGTTTTCTTTAAAAAAAAAAAATCATCACAAATGTTCGATTTAGAGACATTATTTCTTTTTAAAAATAACTTGTCAAGGGGACAAAGTATTTAGGAGGTTTTCTTCTCAGCTCAGAAAGCAACAGGGAGGAGAAACTTTTTTTTTCCTGCATGAGATGAGAGCAAGGGAAAGGATAAATTGGGGGAGGGAGGGCCCTCAGAAACAGGTGGGAAACTGGTTAGTTCCAAGCCCCCAGAATCCCGATAAGACCCTTCTCTGATTCCCCTCCCGCCTTTTCCTCTTCAAAGACCCACCAACAATCTAGAAGAAAATAATGAGATGGGGCTCTGCTCTGCCCCCTCCCCGCCTTCCTCCTCCCCTGCTGTCCCACCCCAGCACTCTCCCACCTGGCTCTCATATCAGATGTCAGCCTTTCTCCTCACAGACACCAAAATGTGTGCCAAAGGGCACAAGTGAGGTATACAAGATTCTGGAGGATGATACACAAAAATGTTAGCAGGATGTTTTTTAAGGAATATCAAAAAGCTAGATAGATATATGATAGATAAATAGATAGATAGATAGATAGATAGATAGATATAGATGATTGGTAAATGGATAGACAGGTGATTGATAGATAGATAATTGATAAGTAGATGATAGAAATATGATAGATAAATAGATGACAGATTGATAGATGACTGATAAATAGGTGATAGATAGATAGATGATAGATAGATAGATAGATAGATAGATAGATAGATAGATAGATAGACAGGGCAAGCCAGGACCTCAAACCCATGCTTTCACAGACATCATCCCTCTCCTCTTGAAATACATTTTACTCAGCACCTATTCATTCAACTAGTTTTGAGTTATTGAGGTCCTACTAAGTGCCAGGCACCATTCATGGTGCTTAGGAGTATCAGTGAACAAAATAATCATCAGATACTGACCTCGCAGAGCTCCTGTGCCGGCAGGCAGAGGCGGAAAATGAGCACTAACCACGTAAATGATCCAGGGTTCTGAGGTTGTTAGTGCAATGAGGGGAAAGAAGAACGGCAGCAGCTGCGCAGGTCAGGCCTGCGGAGGGAGGGGAGGGGCCGTGGCCAGATCGGATGGGGTGGTCAGGAGAAGCCCCATTGAGGCGGCGAGATCTGAGAAGGACTTGAAGGAGGTGAGGGAGTTCACGCAGGTTCCTCTGGGAGAAGAGTGTTTCAGGCAGAGGGAACAGCTCAAGCAAAGGCCCTAAGCATGGAGAGTAACCAGCGTGTTCCCGAAACAGTAAGGCAGCCAGTGTGTCAGGAACAGTGACAAGGTGAGAGATCAGAGGGAGAGAAAATCAGAGAGGAGACAGAGGTCCTGATTCCTTCTTTTAAAATTAATGAAGACTAAATGCAATTTCAACCTAGCATGTTCTTCCCCTACCCATTTGACTTGGCTAACTCTTATTTAGGCTTCAGATCTTAATTCAAACATCACTTCCTCTGGGAAGCCTTCCCTGACCACTCTTTCCCGATTGAGGTCAGCTTCACTGGGGCATATATGTTCTCAGAGGGCCAGGTGTCTTTCCTCCATAGCAGTTATCTCTTTTTGAAATTGTACACGTATTAGTATAATATCTAAATGCCATCTCTCTCTCTTTCCTAGTACATAGTAAATTCCATGAAGATTAGTTTGCTGGGATTTTTTTCTGTTTTCTCATTGTTATATTGTCAACAGCAAGCACAGTGCCTGGCATATAGAAGCCCCACACAACAAATATTTGTTCAATGATTGAATGCATGGTCTTAGGAGGCAGGACTAGAGGCAGGATATTTGCTGAACAGAGGGTTAAGGCAGCTGTGTGATTCAGTAGGCTCCTGGGACCGAAAATGTCGGTGGGCAAGAGCCACCAGAAGCCAGAGTCCCTGCTGTCTCACACCTGGATCAGCCAGGACCCCCACCTCCTCACCATGGCCCCCACATCATGACCCTCCAGGACAACTTCTCCCTGGAGAAGCCAAGTCCCAGATATTCACAAAAAGCCTTTGCTCTCCCTCCGACCTGCACTTGCAGCAACAGCAGCATTGAAATGCTTCCATCTTTTGCTTCCATCTTTTGCTGCTCACAGAAAGATCCTAGGAGTGAGGACCGACCTTGGTACATTGGCTGAGAGGCCCGGCTCAGTGTGGAGAGGGCCGTGTCCTCCAGCACGTCTGTGGCTGCCCTCGTGGCGCAAGTCCCGGATCACGCAGTGCCGGATCTGACAGGTAACATGCAGCAGCTGCGTGATTTACAGGGCCTTGTGGGGAGAGGTTCCGTCTCCCACTTTGAGAGCTTGAGTGCTTTGTATAAATATTTATGGGAGTCTGGACCTCCATTAACCCCACCACTGCCACATTTCACTTGTTACGTGGTGCGTGTGTATGAACGAATGTGAAGGCCAGTGTTCACCTCCGCAATGCATGTATGTTTGTGCAAGTGAGCAAAGGAGGTTGGGCATGGCCCCATATGCATTTAGTGGGAGCACAAATTCACATGTCATCAATTGTGTTTTGATGTGAATATAAATCCATATGGGTATGTGCATAATTGTGCACATTTTATGCACATTATATAAATGTATGTTTATAAGTGCAAAAAAGCACATACCTGCCTGCCTCTGTGTGTATGGGAGCATGAGTTACACACGTGTTTACACATGTGGCTGCCCCAAGCATGTAAGCACATCTAGTTGCAGGTCCGAAGCTTCAACATCGTACCAGAAACAGCTCGGTTAAGCTGTGGATGATTCCGTCAAAATTGCCTCACCTAGAGGCTGCCACTTCTGTAAACACTTGCGCTGGTAGTTATGATACATTTACTGGAAAGTTCAGATGAGAACAGGTGAAAGGTGAGAGGACTGTTGATTAATAACAGCACCAATGTCCCAAGCCAACGATGCCCAAGTCGGCCTCCCCTGACCACACACACACACACACACACACACACACACACGGAACCCCCACCCCCACTGGCCTCTCCGTGAGAGACTGAGATGGGCAACAGAGCTCAGTCTCCCTCTGACCCCCTTGTCGTGTTTATCCCGCTGCATCTCCAGGGCCCCAAACCCATCTTTGTGTCTGGGTGGGAGCCTGGTGGCCGGGGAGCATGAAGTAACCCCCAAGAGAGTGACCACCCTCTGCACAGGAATTAGAAAGGATACTGTCCCTAGAAAGGGCTATTTCTCACCCCTCCATACTGTCCCCCCAAGGCCCCACCCCCAGTGCTTCAAATAAAGGACAACAGACTTGTGGAGTTTGGCAGCAAAAATACAAATCTTGGCATCAGACAGGTGGGGATTCAAGTTCTAGATCCTCCACCAGATGACGCTGGGCGAGAGACGCACGCGCTACACCTTGTTCATCTGCCTCTGAGCTGCGTGGATAACAGAAGCCCACACTTCAGAGTTAAAGTGAAATGTCATCATGGGACTGACCTCTTGACTTGGCAACACCTCCTGTGCTCTGTGACCTGCTTGCTCCTAGTCCGTGGAAAGGGGCATGTGTACCAGGCTCGGGTTCCCAGGACACGAAGGAGGGCAGATGTGAGCCCTGTATTGGCAATTGCAGCCCTTTGCTGCCCACCCAAGCAGGCCAGACAGAGCTGAGTCCCCAGACCAGTCCAGGCCCCTGGCCCCTCCTCAGTAGGGCTCAGGTGCACCTAACCCTGGCAGGGTCAGGACAGCGAAAGTGACAGATTAGAAGAAACAAGAGGACTTGTGAGTGACCTCAGGGCAGCCTCAGCTCCTGACTCCTGATGAAGTCACAGGCCGGGCTCAATGCCCACCTCACCCTCCCCAGCTCTGAAATGGGTCCCTCTAGCTTCCGACCCCTGTTGGTTTACTAGAAGAAACGCCAGCCCTGGTAAAAGGCACAGAGCTCCAAAGAGGAAACACGACAAGATAAATGTTGGACTTGTGGACTTCTGCTCCCTTCTCACACTAACACTGGCTTCTTCCAGGAAATCTCAGACCTCCTGTCACCACCTCTGTGGCTGCCCCTGCAGCCTGAGGACATCAGCCCTTTTTGATACAAATAAAAAGGAATGTGTAATGAGTGGCTGCTATTTGACATGAAAGTAACCTTACATGCAAAGAATGCAGAAGGGCAGCTAAAACTGAGTTTTGCTTTGGAACAATTCCTTATAATAATTTAGGCGATTCTCCAAATTGGAGTGGCAACATATTACATATATTTAATTTTTTCCAAGTGAGGACAGTTAGCACTGGTTTTCCTATCTAAATGCATCTTTTAAGATAATAAGTGTAGGACAATGGAGAAAGGTATTAAGATATTAAAAAGACATGAAAGGCACAGAAAATGCACGTAGAGCACGGTGACAGTGGGCGGGGCACGGAGAATGTGTGCTCCTCAGCTGAAAGGGGTGTCCTGCAGGGTCTGGACACCTGCTCCCAGGGGCAGGAACCCTAGAAAGCATGAAATTCCAGCCGCTGAAGCCGCTGCCTTCTCCAACAGGAGGCGAATCCTCTGACCCAGCCACGTGCCAGCCTGGGAAGCCTCGTGGTGGCTGCTTCTGAGAGACAGGGACCCTCTGGACACAGGACTCTCCCTTCACTGTGAGCTGGCCTGTATCCTGAGAGTGTTGTGCTGGGCACAAACTCGGGAGCTGCTCTTCTAAGCAGACTGCCTTCTTTCAGGAGGGCTGCTGCTGGAAAAGACACTGTCTACAGAATGTGCCATTGGAGGACTTTTATTTTGGTGGGGGGAGGAGGAGCAGAGCCAATCTCTAATGCTCCTTTCCTTACATAACAAATCCAAACACCGCTATCTCTGGGATGGAAGGCCTGGCCCTCAGACAGACGGTGGTAGTCTGTAAGGGGAAGGGTTATGCAAGAAGCCAGTTTAGGGTTTTCCTTTCAGAAAACAGAAGGACTCAGAAGCGGGTTTTGCATCTGAAAGCCTGAGAGGGAACAACTAGCTTAAACCCAGCTGTTTCCTGGGGCCTAGAGAGAAAGAACTTGAGGAGCGGAGATGGGTGGGTGAGGGAGTAGGGGGTTTGCCTAGCGCGGCAGAAGCTGCAGCTCTAGGTTACAGAAAAAAACAAATGCCCATCCTGGTGTATCTGGTGTGGCTCCTGGCAGCTTCTATTGTGAGCCTGAGTCCAGGAGGCCCCTGGACAGAGACGGCT